>NC_089878.1:16592500-16825000 GCF_040182565.1 Anser cygnoides | reverse complement strand
TTTGTGCATTACTTGTTCCTTCTCTGTTCCCAGCTGGCTGCTTCACAAGTGTGATTGTACATGAGTAAGATGTGGTGATTGCAGTGGGGATGGCAAAAAGCACAGAATTGCCATTGAAGGTTAAGGTGTCTTGCAGGATGCAGCATCATAGAATAGCCTGGAGGCACTTGCTGGAGGGTAAGCAGTGAGCTCACCAAGTAGGCTTGGACTATAGATTTGGTCTGTAACTTGTTCTTTGGATGGTGTTAAACTCTGGAGAAGCTTTTCAGGTATTCTCAGTCTTGGATGTTGTGAACCACAGGTGTCAAAGCCTTTCATTGTACAGAGGACATAATCACTCAGTTCAGGCCTGTGAGTGCTGTTCCTGCAGCTGAGTATCACCTGTACCTTCAAACGGAGCAGCTGTCCTATGTGCCTCAGCGCAATCTCACAAGCTGTCATCTTCATGCTCGAATAAGCCTTAGTATGAGTTAGGGCTGAAAGCAGACACTGTAGTTACCCACTGCACAACAGAAGTGTTCTTGGCATTTTGTAGAGACATATTGTGATGTGCCATTTCTCTGTGAGCAATGATTTTTCTCTGCAAATACCATTATACCATTATACCTTTTTTTTTCTTTTTTTTTTCTTTTTTTTTCCTCTCCATTTTGTGCTGTCAAAACCTATATCTCTTTCAGTTAGGAGATATTGGACAATTCAGCTGAAATACCATCCTCTCCTTTGTGTCATCAGACCACAAGTTCATTCTTCAAAAAGTAAATGTGCATCATATTCAGAGTGAGCTATGGGGTCCAATTACCATGTTTCCTGTCACTCAGACAATCTGACAGAGGAGGCAAAGAGAAAAACACCCTCTGTATCGGTAACAAGTGCTGGCTATCTCTCTATCTAGCTGAAGTCCTTTTTTTAGCCTGATGCTGGTGCAGGTTCAAGGCATTCATCCTTGAGAATCAGAAATGCTTACCTTGAATCTACAGTAGCTAAATATAAGTGTAATATTCTGTGTTCCTTCACAATGCTGGGAAGAACTCCAAAGACCTGGGTTGAAGACGAGAGATGTGATGTCCATACATGGGGGTAAAAATAGCATAAGAGAGTGATTGGAAATAATATATTCAGCCTACAGCCATTAAAGGGAAACAGTACGTTGAAGCAAATGCCTCTCAATGATTTGCTTATGAGAATTCTCAAAAGTGCTTGTTCTAGCCCTGTCACTCACGATACATCTTGAAGCTGAGGTTATTAAACAAGGCAAGGGTCAGTCCTTAATGATTCCCTGTCTATCTTTCTTTTAGCTTTGTCCCATGCTTGCCCAAAACTGTAGCTTTCTTAGCAAAACTGTTTATGAAAACTTCTTGAAGAAACATCTTGTTTCTACCAACTCTTTAGTACGAAGCAGCACTTTGATCATTACAAAACCTTACACCAGTCCTACCACCTCTGTGTGTCTCCCTCCTGCTGCTGTTGTTTTCTCTCTCCAGCTGGAACTCAGCTCCAATTGTTTACCACTGGCCCCCATACATTGCATATACAGTCGTCCTCATCCCTCAGCCAAAGCAAAGCTATTCAGGGGAGGATCTTTCGTATTTTGATCTTCTGAGAATTTTCTATTGCTGTTATCTCCTTGACATTTCTCCCTTTACCATGCTTAATTCAAAATGAATAAAATTGCATTTTCTTCAAGTTTTAATGCATCCATAAAATGTGAGAGTAACAGGCTACAAAGCTATGAATGATATCCTGTTGTTAGCTTATTTTTTGCTATTTTATTTTGTTTTGTTTGAAGGCCATCATATTTCAATTACTACCTTTAGTACAGTCATCACTCCTCCAAGGTGTGTTATGTGCAGCTGTAATGTTTGTGGCAAGAGCTGTCTCTGTAATTAGTGCACAGCAAGCTAATTTTTGTAGTGGTTCTTCAAGTGGTTATACAGCTGCGGAATGCACACCAGCAAGGAAATACATAAGAAACTTTTCACCCATTTCATAACAATGCTGAAAATTACAGGATTCTGATTCTCTTCAAACTTTAAACAAATGACTTTGAGATTTTTTTTTTTTTTTTTAATTTTAAGTTATGTCTGAAGGGAACCATATGCTGCAATCTCAAGTCAAATTAACAAGCTGTAGAAAAAGGTTACACAACTATGTGCAAATAGACAGCTGTTTAAGCCACCCAACCAAAGGAGAGCCAAATCTGATAGAAGACTATACCAGAAACTATGCTCATATTTACTCAAAATTCAAATGACCTGAGATTTTTTTTTCCTTTCTCCCACCCTTTTGCCACCCAGGTAAATTGACTTGGATGCTTTTTGGAGGGAGCAAATGGTCCTGAGAACAGCCTGGTTTATGAAGAGGTAAGAGCTGTCTGGAGGGTAGGAGGTGGGGGAAGAAAGCTGGACTGGTGCTTTACTCCTCAAGATTTGTGTAAAATTATCCTTGAACTTTTGCTATTTCACATCTTAGCTTTGCCTCAGGTTGTGATTATCCAGAAACGAGTGGTGGACACAGCTCATCAATGAATTTGCTGTATTCCATTGCTTTAAGGTTGATATAGACCTCATGCAAGATGAGTTTGGTGTACAACATGCCTTTCCTAGTAGCATCAGTCTCATCGTGACATTTGGTGAATATTCTGTGATGTCCATTTAGCTTTCTTTTCCTGAAATACCCCTACTCACTTTGCAGAGAGAAGTGGCAAGGAATGTTGTCCTACTGCGAGCAAAAAAAGAGGTTGACGAAACAATGAGCTCTTGCATTTGTTAGCTCAACTATTGGCTCTTTGCACATCCACTCACTCAGAGCATAACTGATGGAGCTTGAATCCATGTGTGTCCACCACGTTCTTCCATCAATCAAAGCTGCACTTGTGGCTTTGTACCTGCACTGTGATATGTGCCTGTGATATGTTCCTCGATTGTTTTACTGAAGTAATATGGGAGAATTCAAACCAGATCTCCTGAGGCCAAACTTCAGCCTGAAGAATCATTTCACTAGTGCTTGCCCTACTTTTCTTCTCTAACCCATGTATTAAAATCTGAGGACACTTTTTTTCCAGAGACAGGAAATCAGTTCCTGGTAATTTAATCCCAGTCCCTTCATATAAATGCCCTAACATCTCTAGGAAAGCAAAAAGAATCTGTCTATATACACTAGAATTGTCCCCAGATCTAAACATTTGTTTGACAAATATTCATTTGAAAAATCTTGAGACCAACTCATAGAGACTTTTAGGTAGTGACACTGATGTCCATTTGTCTTCCACTGGTGCTGATTTTTGTTTTTTTCCCAGAGTGGAAAGTATCAAGATTTCTACACCATCTTTTGTGACGATGGCTGAGTTGGATAATTGAAGGGCTAAATAGCTCAGTTCTTCATGCCTTGCATCCTTCACACTCTGGTCTAAAGCACAGCAGGACTTTGTTGAGAAGAAATTAAAGTGGGATGGTAGCATTGCTGGAATTTCTTCCTCCAGTCTCCCACTACTTCATCTTATTCTGTTCAAATACTTATTCCAAATAACCACAGTGTTTCACTCAGACTTTTACTAGACACATTAAATGTACATTAATGGCTCTTGCATGGATGATGTATTTGTAGCTTTAGGGGGGGGGGAAGGCAAGGCCACTTTGATATCAGTTTATGTACCACACAGTTTGTTTCTTGGAAAGCTCTAGGCCATTAAGAGTAGAAATTACACTGGAATATGTTCCATATGGCAGTTTCTCAGGTACTGTGAAAGCTAACCCAAGTTAATGATTAAAATGCATTTCTATCACTCTTTCCTTTTAGATGCAAAAAAAAGGGTTGGAGTTTTCCTTTTAATACTGTCATTTTTTTTTTCTGTGGCACTGTCCTCGTTACCACAGCATGCTTGCTTTTTTGTTGTGAAATATTTCATCTCAGCAGACAATCAAATGGGAGGAGGGTGGCTTTGCTCTTTAAGGTATTCTTGTATAAAAATGAGCCCTTGGTGATATCAGTGATTGATGGAGCACTAATAGCACTGGCGGCTTTAAGGTTCCTATTACGGAGTAATACTGGAAAATGCCACATGCTCCCTTCGTCCTTGCTGCACATTTTGCTGCAGTGCTGTCCCTCTTTGGGCAGCTGCAGAACATGCTGTCCTTGTGCTCAGCAGAGTCAGCAGCCACTGCACTCAGGAGGACCTATTTTGGGATTTGTCCCTATCAGAGGGACTTTCAGAGGTTGAAGGTGTAGCAGTAACATGGAAGAGAGATTAAGCTCAAAACCCTGTTTTGATACTCTTACATTCTTGGGGGCATTTATCCTCTTCTGTTATAAAGCAGAAGGTTTTTATTTGCCTGCCTGACAGGATGCTCTGACCTCATGACCACTGGATGGTGCATCCTCTGTAATAAGAAGCCCGGAAAGGAACCGTCACCATTACAAATATAGGAACCAGGTGTAAACACTCAGAAAAATGAACTTTAAAAATTAATGTACTTCAGGTTTATTTAGTTGCTTTTTTCCCAAAACTGTTCTGCCAGAAAAAAAAAAAAAAAAGTCCATGCCTAAACCAGGAGAGCTTCCAGTGTCCTTTCCAACTATCACCAAATCAAGGGGAAAAGCTTTGGGCTGGGAGTCACATAAAATGTGGAGAGAAATAAATGCAACTATCCTCTGCTTGGCAGGGCAGCTCCTCAACCCCTTCTCATGAGATGAGGTAGAGCTGTGGACATTCACTCACCACCAAACTGCAGTTTGGTGGCTCTGGGATGTGATCACCAGCTGATATTTACTGAGACCACACAGCCTCAGCTGTTTGCCTTTGATGGCTTTCCAAGGCCAAACTAACTTTAAAAAACAATAGCATCAAACTATTTTTCAGAGAACCAGGGGTAGGATCAGGTAGAGAGAGATTCAGGAGCCTTTGCTGACACTTTCGTGCACTGTCTGGAGTGGGGTCCAGCCTGCTCCCTCTGGCACGTGGGCTGCTTCACTTCACCGTGTGCCAAAGATTTTCTTGTTCTGTGCTTTGTCTAGTGCATGACTCAGATAGCTGTAGAGTTCATGATGGGAGCATTTAGACCCACTGCAGCTGTGCCTGCTGCTGGAACAGCTACTTTATATCCCAGGCAGGTCACAGCACAAGACAAAGAGCAGCTGTGCTGCCAGCCCACGGGTCAGGAAGCATCTGCACCTTGGAAGAAAACTGTCAATTATACCAACAGATTGGTCACCTTAGTCCTCCAAAGTTACTAAAAAGATGCTGATCAGTTCATTTCTGCATGGTATTTTAAAACCGTGTGACTAGAACTACCGCATAATGCTTTGAAGTGGGCAGTACTTTTGAATTAGCATTTACTTTGTGTTTTCACTTTTTAATTTTTTTTTTTTTGCTAACACTAGAATAAGGAGATGAATTAAGCACCTTTGCTAATAAGCATGCATCTGACTTCATGGCTTCAGCAATTCATTTCTGAGGATTTACCAATGGAGCAGCTTAATCATGAAAAAAACTAATAAAGGAGAACTGAAAGTTAATGTTTTTCTCAGTGCTGGTTGCTGACAGTATTTTGGCTTGTGATAAAAGGAAACAAATTGTTGAGCTCTGAACATCTTCCTCTTCTCCTGGTACAATTTTTCAGCTATTAAGGAGCAGTTGTTTTTTCCCTTAAATCTTTGAGTGTTTCTGGTCAGAAATGCGGGTTTTGTGCTACAGCCATGTTGTCTTTCTACAAAGACAAATTCCTGAGGCTGGGATACTGGGACTGGTCTGAAAAACACTGTGCATTCTTCCTTCTTCATTTAAATAGAAGAGACACAGAAAGCTTGCAGAGGATGGGGGTGGAAGAAAATTTTGCTGTTGACTCTTTTCCAGAAGTGGGTGAGAAATTTAAATACAATTGAAATTAGATGGTTCAGATGGTCTTTGATGGTACAGATGAAGCTGAGTTTATAACTATTTTGTTTCAGTTGTCTTAGCTGTTGAAACCTCATGCAGTCTAGCTAGCAATGAATAGGAGCTCAGCTGAAGTTGCCAAAAGCTTCATATTTGATTTTCCAGCAAGCAGTAAGCTTAATGGATGTGTTTGCAGTGTGACTAATACATAAGCATTGATTTTCTAGAACCAATATATCAGGATACCCTGCAACATGCAAGGCTTGTAAGTGGCTACAGTTTGGATGCTGTGAAAAAGTCGTCTGTGTTTAGAACAATTTACTTCCTTTTCTAATTGACTTCGGAGGCAGAATTGCTTTATCAGCAATTTGCTGCTGGGAGTGCAAGGACCTTTTGTGAAGCAAATGGGCTCTGGCCCGGCAGGAGGGGGCGAGGAGGGTGGTCTGGACCCTGGGCTGCAGGACTTGTGCTGGTCCTCGGTGCTGGATGGGCTCTGCTGCCTTTCAACTCAGACAGAAAACAGGAGCGCAGCGGAGCCACTTCAAAGTGTTTTTTCGGCAACACCACCCTTTGTCAGACAGCACCAATTCCCTAAGCACCGTCAGTGTACTGGAAATAAACATGAACTCCTCCACTCTGCTTTTATTAATTGCTAAATGTGCTTTGTGAAAACTAGCTAAAGGGTGTTACCAGCTTATGGCTTTGCCAAGGCAGTAAGGTGGAGTTGCATGTGGGAATGAAGCCTTGTTTAATCAGGTTTTATAATTACAATTTTAGCTAAAGCATGTTGGGTCAAGCAGTTCCTGTTTTAATGTACTTACTGTTTAGCCATAGTTTAAAAATTTACCAAACACCTATTCCATAACCATTCCTTACTATTGTGCATTGATCATCTACAAATATACATGCAATACCCATATGTTGTATTTTTGTTTCTTAATTTTTACTTCTATAACCAGCTTTAGACATCAAATTCCCCTGCAGTCCACTCAATTTTTTGAATTGGTTTTAATGATGGCAGCTTGAACTCATAATAAAGATGGGTGATCAGAGAGCAGTAGCAGAGCTTTTCCCTCTCTCATACGATGGGTGCAGTTTGGTTTTAGTGTTTTCCTAATTGGCCTGTTAGATAAAGAGCAGGTTTATACCCTCTGTGGTGAGGTGTAGAGAGGAGATACTGTAGAGAAATTAAGAGCAGTGGTCTATGCGTGGTTCATACACAAGCGGTAATTTAATGTCTTTTGCCTAATATGTTTTGAGTGGTAAAGCAGAGGGTTAGAATTGCCCTGATTATAGAGATACGAAAAAACTTCCCAGTCTTAGGAGGAATGTTTCCAGATTTGAGACTGAATGACTTACTTTCAAAATTGTGAAAATGTGAAAAACCCAGCAGAAACTGCTGAAGGCGTGAGTGACCAAGCGCAGGAGCCGGAGCTGCGGTGCTGCAGAAGCGTGCTGGGGACGGTGATGGGCGAGCTCAGGAGCCCACACCAGCCTGGCGACTCGCACAGCAGCCACGGAGCTGGTGCCATAAAGGTTAGCTATTTATAGGCAATGGGAAGGTTTCTGCTTTGTATTTGTGACTGCAGGTGAGCAAATACATGGAAAAATTTTATATTCATTTGTCATCTTGGTTCAGCTGATAAATCACCGGGTTTCTTCCCCAGTAGCAGACCTGTGCTCTTGATTTCTGGATTTAACATCTCTAACCAAGACATCTGCCAGTAGCTCTGAAAGATGGGGTTGTATAGCTTCTTATTGGTTTTGTTATATTTTTTGTAAGGTTTTGAAAACAGCATGTGAAGTGTTTCAGGGGGCAGGTGGAAGCAAAACCCTCTCCAAAGTCTTTTTTTCTAAGAAAGGAACATACATTCAGGAAAAACAAGAAACTCATGTTTGTCAGGAATTAGAGCCTAAAAGGTGGCTTGACTTTTTTTTTTTTTTTTTTTTTTTATCTGAAAGCTTCTTTGGAGCCTTAACGTGAGATTAATATTTAAAGTATGCTTGTACTATCATGAAGTTAATCGATGGAGGGTGAGCAATCCCCACTTAAAAGGCACAGACATGGAAATTGGTGCATTCTCCACAAGAGACTCTTAATGATTTCCTTTCAGAGGCTGTGCACACTATCTTAATTATACAGAAGCCTACGTAAAGGTACCATTGGATTAGATCCAACAAAAGCTAAAGCAAACAATATGACAACGAAAAGGGCACTTGCGTCATTTCACTTTAGCATTTATAATACAAACAATAACTGGCAAATAAAAAGCTTCTAGACTGTGGTGTGCTCAGTAGTGCCAGGATAATTATTCCTTCACATTTAATCATTAAAACAAAGAATGCCATAACTGAAAATACAGGGACAGTCTTTCTTCTGTCATCATTTGTCTGGATGAAAGCAAGACCTTCTTTCAGCAAGGAGGTGTGCTTCCTGTAGCTCTTTGCTGCCTAAATTAAGTTAATCACCTCTAAACTTCACAGATAAGCCTTTCTGTGTGATCTTGTCCTGCGTGCATGAGTGCACACATCCAGCAACAAAAATGTATTGGAAAGGCTGGTCTATAAGGCCTGCAGGAGATAGAGCTGCTGCAGTTCGCCTTCAAGATCCCGTTGCTTTCTGTGAAGGCTAGGATCTGAGACACCCGGTAATGTTAATTGACACGATCATTGTTCCTGCATGGTAACTCTGGCATTCTGATCAAACCCACCTTGTGAAGCCAAGGCTTCTGGATCCGTGAAACTCCAAGCTCTTGTTCTGGAGAGCTCAGCTTTAAAATGTGACTTTGGCTGTGGCAGTGCGCTGTTAACACACTTTGTCTAATAACTGAGGGGGAAAATATCCAAATCTTTACACACTATTTTCTAAAAGGATACTGATGTGGTATCAAAAGTCAGGCCTCTCCAGACCTTAATTTCTCTGCATCTTTGATTGTTAGGTGTATTTCAGTGTTACCAAAAAAAAAAAAAAAAAAAATCCTCTGGGGGCCTTCAGAGGATGGTAGGTAGAGGACGGAGTCTCCCTCTTCCCTTACCAACATTTCTTACCTTCCTCTGATCACTTTGGTGGCCGTTCCTCAGAAACTTCAGCTTTTCATGGAGGTTGCAATGCAGCACCCTGTGGCGGGCTCCACATCCCCAGGCCTTACTCTTCTTGCATATGTGGCACTTTGGCTGTGTACCAGCATGCGCTGAGGAGAGAAGAGCAGCATTTTCTGTGGGAGGGCAGGAGGATGCACAGTCCTCCTCCAGCTTTGTGCAAGTTGTAAGTCTTGAAAAGGGGCATTTGCAAGATGGGGTGGACACAGACAAGCTCACAGAATTAATAGCTGTCAGTGTGACAGCACTGACACTCCCTGCATGTTAGAGGTTAGTGTGCAGCACATCTGGTCCCTACAGCCACCAGGGTATGGGACAGAGGAAAGGAGGACCATATATGACATGTTTCTATATCCAGAACAACTGCCTTCATCCATAGAAGGCTCAAAACTGTTTTAAATGTTACTAATGCATTTTTTTTAATATAAGGCAAGTTCTCCAATACTGGCAAAGCCTGATATATGAAGTGTTTGAAAGCTGACTTCTTGCTGGTGTCGGGGAACCCTGATTGAAAATACTGTGACCCATCCTTTCCCGTGGTGAGGGTAGGAGCCTGCTGAAGAAAGGGCCGTACACCAAAATAAGCTGTCACTGTCCCAGGCTTCATGCTCTAGCAGCGGTGATAAAAGCCTTGGTAAAAGTATGTCATGTTCTTATCCCTTAGGTGTTATGTCGTGCAATATCTGCCCTAATCAAACTAGCTTCTGACTTATTTACACAAATGGCAGAGTCCTTATCTTTAGTAGGGCAGTTTTTTCTCACCCTTCCATATCTACTGCCCACAATTTTCTGTGTGATAATCAGAGCCATTCCTGCAGTAAGTGATTGAGTACTTGGAAAGAGGCACAGATGTTAATGTACGTGCGAGAGTACTCGCTAGCTGCCGGCAAATGGGAAGTAAGAGCTGCAGAAAGTAAGAGCACTCTGGGATTAACCAGCCTCTTAGGGAGTGTGCAGGCATTGACTATTCCCACTGTACAGCAAAGGAAAGTTTTCCTCTAGATGTTGGAAATTTTTTTGTTTGGGTGTTGTTGTTAATTTTGTTGTTGTTGTTGTTGTTTTGTTTTTTGCATACTGTACTTAAACTTTCAGTTCATATTTTAATTTATTAAACGGATGGGAGAATCATCTCTATCAGAGTTCAGGGATTGGAGACATGTTAGTTTGAATTATTGAATGCTCCCAAAGGCAGTATTAATTTAGTATCTAAAGTAGGAATAGACTGAATAGACAAAGCCCTCTGATTTAGCACCAGAAGGCTTGAACGTCCATGTAACAGAACCATTTCTCTGGGCAGCACAGGTTCTGTTCCCATTTATATGTGGCATCACTTTCACTACAACCAGTCCTTTCTACGCTCTTTAACAAGCTATGTTTAAAGTTAATGAGACTTCTGTGCATGAAGGTTTTGCCAGCCAGGATTGTAGACAGCAATGAGGTACCTGATTAGTACAAAATGTGACGCTTTCGTGTCTTGGACTTCTGCCCAGTGGGAGCCACTTCTGTTGACCACATCAGATGAATTCACGTAAGTCACCAAAGAGTTGCAGGCCAGGAATGGCTGTTGGTTTCTACTGGATCAGACTAGACTCTGACCAGTCAGCTAGGGAAATATCCTGCACTCCAAACACTGGAGGATCCATTTATAAACATTTAAAAATACATGCGACAAGATGGAGCTGTTAGACTGGAATATCCTCTTTAGAATGATACTGCCTGACCATTAAATGTCTATGAAAAAAAGATTTAAATAGCATAGTGACTCACCAAGAAGTTATTGAGCTGGGTAAATAAATCTTTCTTTAGATTTTATTGATCGGTGTGAAAGAGCTCGTGAAGTAAAATATGGCTTTTTCTTTAAGCAGCTTCACAGAGGAATTCTGGCCTTTGCACAGTGTTTTTTTGTTTTGCTTTGTTTTGTTTTGTTTTACTACCCTTAAATTCAAGTGTAGTTAATTTATATATAACAGGGGAAAAAGTCGATTTTGTTCCTTTTATTCCAGATTTGTTTTAATGGGGGTAATACACTGACATTTTAAATATAGATAATTTTTTTCTTCTCTTTCTTGCTGCAATATTCTTTAATCGACAATCTTTTGTTGGCCAAGTGCTAGTCTGAAGGAGCTACGAAGCCTGGACTCCCTCTCTCCCACCCCCCTGCTCCCACTGCCAACGATGGAGTTTATACTGATGGCACTGAGCACTATTGTTTAAACGGATGTCTCAACACCAAGTGGATGTGACTTGTACCAAGTAATACAAATACACCAAGACTGCCTAGCCCATCCTAGCTGTGGTTTTACTTGGCAGCTTTCTCTATTCTCAGCTTAGAATTTTCTTCTCATGTTTTTTGTCCTACCACTAGTCACAACTATAGGACAACTTGGTCAACGCCTTAAAGTCAATACTATTATCACTCTGGAATGTCTTGTATTTCCCAAGGAAAGGAAATGCATTAATTTTAGAGCTGAGTCAAGCCCACAAATGAATCAGTATATTGTGTAGATATATGACAAAACATTTTTGTAAATAACTGCTCTTGCAAACTGGGCTGCTTGGTTCCAGGTGACAATCAAGGGGCATGTCCTCTGTGCTTGCTTATACACATATATTGTGTGGATTTTGGTGATGAGGAATAATCTCAAGTTTATATTTGGTGGGGTTTGTTTTGTTTTATTTAAATTCTGAAGAAAAAACTGTTTATATAGATTATTTTCCTCTCCTTCTCCAGCCTTAATTTCTGAACTTGCTGGCAAATTTCAGCCCAATTCTAGGAAAGAACAGAATTTAGCATTGTTTCAGTATGTTTCATAAAGCAGACAGTTGGACAGATAAGTGACAAAGGCTGAACCATGAAGTCACCCATCAGAGAACAAAAATCCAT
The DNA here is from genome assembly GCF_040182565.1 of Anser cygnoides. Lineage (NCBI taxonomy): Eukaryota > Metazoa > Chordata > Aves > Anseriformes > Anatidae > Anser > Anser cygnoides. The sequence goes on along the minus strand of NC_089878.1, from coordinate 16,813,148 downwards.
AGAAGAGAGACATTATAAATGCTCCAATGATGGAAGACTCAATGGAAGTGAAAATATCTACCCACAAAACCTGAATCCATAGGATACTCGATTGCCTCCATTCTGGAGCTGATGAAACTTCAACTGATTCATTTAAAAATAAATAAATCTGTCCGGTGAGTAGAAAATAGTATAGTATGCTGGTCACATTTGGGTATGCTGTGCTGATTTGTTTTGCTGTCCTCTGGATCATTGTTTGGCAGTGGACAGCAGCTACTCCATACCTCAATGTATGTTAAAAAGCTGAATTATTTAAAATGAAGAGTTCTACCAGTGATTTCAGTGAGAGCAGAAATGGGACTGAAAATATTGGTAGGCTGCTTTTCATTGTGGAGGATAAGATAAACAAATAGCTTTTAAATGCAGGTAAATCTTTCTCTTCTCTGTTTTTTTTTGGAGGGGGTTGTCCCTTTATCAGCCATTTGGAACACAACATTTGAAAATGATGAGGAAGAACAGTATAAACGAAATGACTGTGTTGCAGTTCTTCAACTGTAAAAAGAGCACAGAACTCTGTAGTATGGGATACATATGCATAAATGGACACTGTCCTAGAGCCATAGTCTTGTAAGGATGTTGCTCAGGAAGGGAATGAAAGTCTCTAAAGTTAAAGAAGTCTCTAGAATTAAAGAATTAAAAATTAACAGCACTGAAGGAGAAAATTCAGAATCAGTTTTAAAATTGAAATGAACCACACTTAATATTCTACATCTGTGGGGTATTTTTTCCTTAGCCTGCTTTCCTGGCGAAGGTCTTAATATCTTCAAAAATTACAACTGCCCATTGACACAGTTCAGTGATGTGAGTGCATTTACATCTTGGATGATTTAGAACCACTTTTACTCTCTCCTCTTCTTTATGGTGTTTTTTTTTTTTTTTCATACATTTCCGTACAGTTGGACTCAACTGCCTCCATCTGATTTGGTGGTGCAGCTGTAATCCTCTTCAGTACAGATATCCGGCTCTTCCTTTAGAAACTTCCTCTTGCTATACTATAGTTCTTGTAAACGCCCTAACGGAAGTGGTTTTTTTCCTCCTTCCTTCTGCTGCAAGAGGTCCTAGAAATACGAGTCACTTTATAAAACAGGCAATATTGAGTTTGAAAAGAGCCCAAAGTTCACTACTATTACAAAAAAATATATATATATCTGTATAGAAACATCATGTATATCACTTATATAAACAAAATGACTGGCAAAGCTGTGGAGGCTGTCTGAACACTTTAATTTATTAGAGTAAAACTGCTAGGTTATTTTCCATCCTTTTTATTCCATATGTTTGAGAGAGAACATCTGTCTGGTAACAGTGATGGTTCCAAACCAGTATAGGATTTTCTTCTTTGTAAAGAAAGATACTGGAATGACACTCCAGATGCAATTGCCTTTAACTTGCAACATTTCACTTTAAATACATAATTTAAAAAAGAAAATATTTTTAAAATGAAATGCAGTATGTTGTTTTATGAGCATCATTTTTATTTAGTATTTTATGGCACATGTGTATTTTATAGGATGCAAGGAGACTCTCTGTTCTGCCTTAGCAAATTAGCTTTTCTGTTACTTGATTCAGGTTCCTGCAAGCTTTGATGGTATGAAAAAAATTAAGGTTTCCTTTTGTAAGTATGTTAAGAAAATCCTCAAAGGTCTAAAATGGCAGATGCTCTTGGAGTGCTTTGTCAGTATTGTGAGAGAGACAAGGATTTCAAAAGGCTTAACACAATAGAGGGTGTCTGTCCTATGACACAAACAAAAATCATAAAAAAAACCACCATAAACAGCAACAAAAAAAACAACCAACCAAAAATAAAAGTAAAAATGAGGCATTTCCACTGGCAGGGAAAATACCTATGGAAGCTCTGTGGGCGAAAAGTGCTGGTTGGTCTCCTGCTCTTGCTAGAAACAAGACGAGGGTGCTGAGACGCACTTGGAGAAGCTGGGAAGTTGCCAAAGCAACTTGAAGAGATATCTGCACCTTCCCAACAACTATCTCCTTGAAGGAGCTCTGCAAAGATTAATCTCCAGCCTTTTTGCTTTCATTTGCAGATGCATGATATGTATTGGAGAAGTCAGAAAACCAAACTGCCCATCCCTGAAGGGGGCCATCAAACACAGAATATCACAAAAGACAGTACAAGACCTTTCTCCTTTGACACACAATAGCTATTGCTGGTATCTTGCCAGGTTGTCATTTTCATTTATAGTATAACAGAGGCCTAAGTAGACTTTTTTTTTTTTTTTTTAATAGTCTTGGCTCAGAAAGAAATCGCTTAATTTAACATAGTGCATTTACTAAAATGGAGCTGTGGAAACTTTAAAGATGTACATGACATCAGGCTATGTGTTTCTTTGCATTCTCTTGCTCTTGAACACACACCCTGCCAAAGCAAATAACTGCACAATATTTATCATAGTTTTGTTACTATGTAGGAATGCTTTTTGTTATGATGTTTGTTAAGGTGAACTATTCATTAGCTCCTCCTCTCTTCTGTGTGGAAAAAACCAACCACATTGAAATCCAGTTGTAGTCGGGATATATTGCTGACTGGGAACTGCTTGTCCCAAGGTAAGGCCTACACTAGGCAGCAGCATGAAATTTCTCCTCTTGTTGAGAGCTGGTTCTCACTGCAATTTGAAAGTCCAATGGAATATTTTTTTTCCTTATAGTACCATTCCTTTAAATGTTCCAGCCTTTAAGATTACTCTCAGGTCTTCAGTCAAAAGGCATTTAATAGGGCGTTAGCCACACAGAGCATTGGTACACTCTGAGCTTGTCCTTCAGGGGGACGTTGGGTTCTGCCCTCTGGGAAATATTGAAGGATCCCTTGATGCCCAGATCCAGCAGGAAAGCAGTCTGCTCATGCCCAAAGCATAGGAAAGCATAGCTGTAGCACAGCAGGAAAGTGCTACTCACCGTGAACTTGGACACTGAGACGAGTCCCCAGAGGAAGCGGTGGAAGTGCCTCGTTTATGTCTTTTTGAATTATGTAGGAATGATTTTTTTATTTTTTTTTAGACAATCTTGTATCTGAAATAATCCTCTGCAGGAAAAAAAAAATCATCTTCAAAGCTTTTTACTCTTTGGAGAACAAAAGACAGCAATTTGATTTAGCAGGATACCTTGGGCTAAATTGTATCTGTGTGTGTATTCAGTGTATATTCATATATATTTATATACACGTTTATGTATACAGGTCCAATGCCCAGATGACAAATGTAAGAAATGTAAGAGTTGGTTTTTTTTGTTGCTTTTACTTATTTATTTATTTATTTATATATTTTTTACTATAATGCCAAGCAGTACTGCTATGGTGCTACAGTTATAAACCCTATTTCAGGAATCTATGCTGTAGTAGTTCTTTCTTATCTAGCTACTGCATTTTCAATTTTAATAGTTTCAAAAATAATTTGGAAAAAGCAAGTTGGCCTGATTTAAGTGACAAGAATTCCTGACAGGATTTTTTTCCCCAGTCACTTATTTCTTTGAAGTACATCTAACAAATGACCATCTGAAGTGAGAGGAGCTTTTATTACAAAACAAAATCACTTTTTGGTTACAAGTACAGAAAGAAATGAGAAGCCAGATATTTTCCATAGAAAGAAGACCTGCTTAATATGGTGAGTGTGTGATCCTCATCCATATAGAGTCAAAAGGAAACTTTCTGGGATGTGATAAAAAGGTGCAAGTGAGAGTCCATGCTGTATGTGGCAGGCATTGCAGGACTGCATTGTAAAAAGCTACTGGCTGCTGTTTACATTTCAAACATTCCCTGAATATGTGTTGTCACAACAGACAAGCAATTATAGGCAATAATGTCAGTAATTTGTGGATTAAGAACTCCTTAAGGATGTATTGGCACAGCAGACAGTAGCCGCTTTTAGCTTGCAACTAACTGTTCAGCCTCAGCTCTTGGCTGTGCCAATGAAACTGTTACTTCCCAGACGCTATTGTGTTCCCTGAGAAGCAGCAAAACAATCGGAGCAGTGAAATCTCTCACACCTCTCCTACCACCCACGGGATTCTGCAGCAGCTCTCACCGAATGTCCCAACCTTAAAGATTCGGTTTTAACAGATATATCTATTGATGCATACGCATAAAACAGAAATATTGGCTATTAGCTAGAGTAACGCTGTGCTAGGCTCTTATGAGCAAACCCAGAAAAATCAGTTTTTAAGACTCCAGGGCTGTAAATACACCCCTGTGTAACTTGGGTCAAGCAGGAAGCCACAGCACAGCGTGTCTGGTGGTGTGGGGCAGGTGCTGGGCCTCTAACTCACCTTGCTGGGAACAGACGTGGCTCAGAACATGGCCCAAACGTGATGGGGAAAAAAAAATTGTATTGTGTGAGTCTGCCATGGTGAGAAAATACTGTTTGGGGATCAGCAAGAAAGATTTAAGGGCAGTCTGCTCTTTAGAACAAACACTTGCATTTGAAAAGAATGATCAGAAATTCCTTGTAAGGTTTGAACTGCTAAGCTAGAAAATGAGAGGATATTACTATAGTCCCTTACCTGTGGCAAGAAATATCTATTTATTAAGCACCATCAACTTGGTCATTCCACAGCCAGATTTACTTTTAGACAAAAGGTATCTCATGTGCCTGCCTGTCAATGCCAGCTACACCTCCAGAGGACTCTAGTCAGTTTTGCTTTGTGCCTAGTAATTCAGCACCTTTTCCCAAAGCCAGCAGTAAGAGGGACCTTTTCAAAGAGCTCCTCTCCCAGGTGCCACGGCTGTGGGCGAGCTTTTGGGGCTCAGTGGGCAGCGTCTGGCATGCATTGGGGTGCTGTGCCAGGGCTGGCCCAGCTCAGGTGCAGGGCTCTTGGTGCCGAAACCTCGGCCAGCATCGCAACGAGCGAAAGGACAGCGGCTGGGAAAGCCCTCCGTCCCCTGGCCGTGAAAGTGGCTTTCTGCATGACACCTTCTTCCCAGGCACGGGGACTCGCCTTTAGCTGGGTCCTCCCCACTCTATTCTGCTTGGTTCAGTGCTCCCTGAAGCAGACGACAATGCCTGGAAGCGCATCTCCCACTCCAACGCGGCTTGTTCGGTGCGGCGGCCGTCCCGCAGCCATCTGCTTGCGCCGGAGCGGAGGCCTGTGGGTTTCCCACCCCTGCAAGAGAGGCAGGAGGCTCCGCGGCGGTGCCGCGGGGGAGCCCCCGCCCGTCGGCGCGGTGCTGCGCGGTGCTGCGCGGTGCTGCGCGGTGCTGTGCGGTGCGGTGCGGTGCGGTGCGGTGCGGTGCTGTGCGGTGCGGTGCTGTGCGGTGCTGTGCGGTGCTGTGCGCGGTGCGGTGCGGTGCTGTGCGGTGCGGTGCTGTGCGGTGCTGTGCGGTGCGGTGCGGTGCTGCGCGGTGCTGCGCGGTGCTGCGCGGTGCTGCGCGGTGCGGTGCTGTGCGGTGCGGCTCCGCACGGCCCCGGCAGGAGGCGAGCTGCCGCCGGCCCCGCTGCCATCACGTGGCCGCCGGGTTTTCTCCCCGCAGCGGTATGAGGAAGTCACAGCCGCCGCCGCCGCCGTCCGCAGCCTCGGCGGGCGCAGCCTCCGCCGCCGCCTCCCCGCCGCGCGATATGTGGGTACCGCGGGTCGGGGCGGGCCGGGCCGGGCCGGGCCGGGCCGGGACCGGGGGCAGCGCGTGGGTGCGGGCGGCACGGCGCGGCGCGGCTCCGCTCGGCTCCCTTCCCCTCCCGCCCCGTCCCATCGCCTCCCCGTCCCTTCCCCGCAGGGTGGCTCCGAGCCGCGGTCGCCTCCCGGCGTGAAGCCGCCGTCGCGATGGAGGAGCCCCCGGCGGCGGAGGAGTGGCAGGGGGCGACCCAGAAGAGGAAGGCCTGGGCCAAGAGCCGGGACTCCTGGCAGGCGTCGGAAGCGGAGGACTTCTCGGCAGCGGCGGCGGAGCTGGCCCGCGGCGAGGAGGAGGAGGAGGAGGAGGAAGACGACGAGGAAGAGGAGGAGGAGGAGGAGGAGGACCACCTCGCCGGCGGCAAGCTGCCGCTGGCCGCAGAAGCAGGTCAGAGCGGGGGGCGGCGGGGCCGGGGACCCCCGAGGGGCCGCCCCCGACGGCCGGGCGGTTGCTGACTGCCGGCTTTTCTCTCCCGCTCTGCCCGCAGGCCACAGCGTGCCCAACGAGAAGATCGCGATATGGCTGAAGGACTGCAGGTGGGTGCTGCTGCTGCTGCTGCTGCTGCTGGGGGGGGCGAACCCACCTCCGTGGCGGCCGGTCCCGCGGGGGGCGTCTGCACCCCGGGACGGAGCGGGGTTTGCCGGCAGTGCTGCTGCAGGGCGGGATGGGGACGAGCTGGCGCTTGGCACCTTTACTCCGTCGTGTGCCATGCAGCAAGGCCGCAGGCTTTCCGAAGTCCTCTGGCAGGGGAGGAACTCGGCTCGGGAGAGGAAGGCAGCGTTGTTTTGGAAGCTGCTCTGTGCCTCGCAGAGGGGCTCCGGCTTAATGCCTCCCCTGCTGCCCGGTTCTTGCTGCAGCTTTAAAGAAACTGCTTATGTGGCAGTGGCCTCTGTGCTTAGAGGGTCTGCAGGAGCAGTGACAGTGTAGGCTAGCTTGATTTATCCAAGTCTCTGTCAGTCTGCTACCATGTGGACCGACTTCCTTAACTTGAGGCGTGGGGTGCGTATTCTGTGATTCTGGTGCTGTTACAAAATACGCCGTGGGTGTTCAGAGCGGGCTGACTGCAGTACTTTTTCTTCAGCCTCAGTCACATAAAAGCATAAATGCTACATCCCATTGCAGCTGCTTCTCTCCTGTCTTTTTCTCCATTCAGTTCTAGCAGCCCTTGGAGCCAGAGCTGTTGGGGGGAAGTGAACAATTAGCTTTCCAGTAGTTAACAAAATTTCAAGATCTCCCCTTCTTTTGAGCACAGCTACTTTAAGATGAAGATTTACCTCTAAGATTAGCTGTGCCTTTATGATCTTTTGATCCAGTAAGCGGCTGAGCTGAGCTTACTCCTGTAACTGAAGTGCGGATTGCTTTGTAGTTGCAGTGTCCTCAGTGTAGTTTTCTTCACAAGCTCTCCAGGCTGTGCCTTGGGAGGGGGTGGTGGCAGCAAGAGTCTTGAAATCACGCTGTACCCCAAAATCCAATGTTCAAACCAGACAGGCTGTTCCCCCAGAATGCAAAAATGGGAGATTTTTCTGAATTTACCTGAAATTAGACCTAATGAAGTATATCCTTGAAAGTCTAACAAAGCGTATCCATAAAGTGTTATAGATTTGGTGCTGTATTAAAACTACTTTTTGAGTTGGGAGAGGAAAAAATGAAGGAGCAAAGGGGGAAGAGGCCCTTGAGGGAGAAATGCTTGCTAATGCGGCTGTGGCACTTTTCTCGGTATCTGCAGGATTTTTGTCTAGAACCTTCCCTGGCACCGTCGTCTTTTCTATTTTGGTACAGAATTTAAGGAATAGCACACTACTGCAAATTTGCAGCACAAATATCTAATTGATATTCACAAATCTTGAATAATAATACAGAGCTTGCTCTTTTATTCGGGTCCTCCAGTAATCCGTTGTTAAAACCAGCTCCCAGCGCTTCTGTGGAATGTGTTTGCATCGCTGGCAGTTGATTCACGAAATGTGGGAATCTTATTTTACACTCAAATTCCATATCTTACATGTAAGGAAATAAAGCACAAGTTTACCCTTTTGCTGATATAGGGATGCAGGCTTCAGTTAATGCTTGTCTGTGAAACCCTTTGTGGCCCTTTCACAGAAGTCTTTTAAAGTGTAGTTATACTGTTGTAAATATTTTCAGAAGAATCTTGTGTCTCATCAGAAAGATAAAATTTGAATTTATTTTTTTTTAAAGATCTCTTAAACCAAACTATCCAAGCTGGAGTGAGCCTTTGAGTCTGTAGCATGCAGAGGGCATGCAGATACTGCTCATATCATATGGGAGGTACAGTCCCAGCTGCCTGAAGTAGCGCACAGTTCCTTGTGTTTTAAAATCACAGAATGGGTTAGTTTCTGTGTATATGGTATACATGGGAGCAGTAGTAGCTAGATACATTCAGGAAAATGATTATTCAGCTTCCATGGTTATAAAGTGACTGTATGTATAGAAACCCTGAACTGATTGACTCCTGATAACAATGTATATAGGAAAAGAGGAAAGTGTAAAAGGTGTCAGAACAGCCCTATAGATACTATGCTATTGTTTAAAAAAAGAATACTTGAAAACAACAGTTGTTGTGAAAACTTATGATTGTTTTCATCCCAGATAATTATTATTTAATAACACTGCTTTTGCTGTGGAGCTTTGTTTGCTACAAAGTGTGGGCAACCTATGCAAACTGATCTCTTTCTGGTCTATCGCACAACTGCTTTCTTACCAGTTAGCCCTGCTACAAAAATATAACCATTACTATAAACAACCATTCAGTTACTAAAATAAAGTATTTTCTCTGTTACATATTTTCTAAAAAGTCATTCCCCTTTTGTCTGAGTTTATATCAGCTTTTGTGAAAAGTACATTGGAAGAAAATTGGCACATTTTAAATCCCACTTTCTGTTTTGAGTTGGCAGTAGCACAAAAAAATTAATATCAACCCACTGCATAAACAGATCTGCTTATAAGATTTATTCCTTCATTTGTTTCCAAAAGCATCAATGGTGTTATAAGTTAGATAAAAAGAATTACTAGTTGTCCTGTGTTAACCGTGTTAGCAGTTTGGAGCTCATATTGCTTGGCATATCTGTTTCACATCTGCTTTGGAGGAGAGATGAGTGTTCCTCGTATCCCATGCTTTTTAACTTTATTTTAAAAAAGAAAAAAAAAAAAGAAAAAGGCAGCAAAACAAGAAAAACAAGTATGTATCACACTGTGATAAGAATTATGGAGGCTTCAGAAATGTCAGATGTTACCCAAAGTTTCCGGTTTGCTCATGTTTTGGGAATCGCGTGCCTTTGAAAAAGGGATTCTTTTCTCTCCTCCCAGAAGCTTGACAAGGCATTTTGAAGCAATGAGAAAGCTTGCAAAGACTTTTAGTTTTAACTCTATTGAACTAAGATGGGAAAAAAAAGTGTTTGTATTACACTGATAGGAAAGGAGAAACTTTTGTCAGCTGTGCGGTGGTGTGTGTTATTTTAATTCAGTAAGTTTAAACTCCTCCAGTAGCATAGGGGGTGTCAGAGGTATTTAGGAACTATCTCCTGTAGATACGCAGGAAATGAGTTCTTGAAATGCCTCAGAAAGAAGAAGTTTTTGTTTTTTGCTTCAAGTTTAAAATAAACACTGCTCCTACCCAAGTAAGGCTGCAAAAGCAGAGGTTTAAATGGTGTTTCCAGCACCATGCAAAACCCTCGTCCCACTTGTGCAGGCGGCCTGCCGCTAGTGGCAGCTGAGCCTGCAGGACTGTGGGGACCCTCAGGCGTGACACGGGCCCTGCACAGCGCCCTCTTACCTGCGTCCCAGGGTTCATCCCGCTCCTGATACACCGCTGCTGGATTTAAGTCATTGGTACAATATGGTAATAAATGTGTGACTCATCCACGTGGGAATGCAAATGAAAAACTGCAGGGCTCCTTGGCCCAAGTGGCCGCTTGGCTCCAGCCTTTTCCAATGCCTGTGGTGCTCCTAGGGCCCTTCATACTCTCCCCGCTGTCCCCACATGAAGGTGGCAGGGCCTGTGGCTGCCTCTGGAGCTCCTGCACATGGAGTGGCCTCCAAACCGTACCTGTCACAGGGTGCCTGGGGACAGGCCCTGGGGAGCTGGCTCCTGGGCACTGCAGCAGGAAAACAGCCCTACACCAAGAAGCAGAGCTGCTCCTGCTGTTGTTCACAAGGATTTTGGTGTGGGTGCTTGCCCCTTGTTTAAATTTGTGCCTCACCTGCTTCTTAAACGCAGTTCTAAAGGAAGGGGATGCAACGCAGCTGTATGTGTGTGTTCAGGAGCGTGAGCAGGGAAGCAGACGGACAGAGCTGCTTTTCCTGTAGCCACCAACATGCTGCAGCGCTGACGGGCTTCACTTCTGAAAGAAATGCCAGCTTCAGTGGTTGCTTTCACTGCTTTCTGCCAGTTGGCTTGTGCATCCCTGAGCTTGACCAGCAGCACGTTTCTGTATGGAAAAGCTGGAGGTGCTGGAGTAGCCACCAGGGAACAGGAGGGAGAAGAAGGGGAAGGTCCCCTTCACAGCCAGCGCGTGAGCAGTGCGCTTGGTTGTTACCACAGAGCACAGGGCTGGCTGGAGTGTGAAGGGCCTAGACAGCCTGCCCTAACTTCTTTGAAACCCTGACATGAAACGTACACAGAAATCGAGGAGACTCAGTCTCTGTGGACCTTGTCCTGTCACCTGCAACACATTGGTGCACCTAGCTGCTTCTGCTGTTTGAGTTGGCCTCTTGCTGCAGTGGCTTTTCTTTGCTTTTCAAAAGATACGTCAAAGTTAGCTTGCTCCCTATCAGCATGCTGCATGTGGAAACTCTGAACTATTTTCGGGGTGGGGGCGGGGGGGAGAGTTGTAAAGTATAAGGTCTGTTACAAAGCAGATGCAAACTTCTGTTGCTTAATTTGGCCATGACACCAAAACAAATACTGTATCAGAGCACTGTTTGCTTCAAGTTCCTTGGGCAGGTTTATGTATACGTCTAATTAAAAACCCAAATGAAACATACATAATATAGGCACATAAATCATCTGCTTTTTCCTTCTTTATGAGTATTATATTTCTGAATTTGTTTTGGACTTTGAGTATTATGCTACTCTACTTAACAGTGACAGGTCTTTTTGGTTAGAAATCTCTCAGAGACAAGACAAAGAAATACCCAGATAAAGTCAACAAATTTAATGAGAGCGCAGAAAGGGATTGGACCTGTTACTTGCATGGTTTCTGCTGCTAATTTTGGACACAGCGGGATTTGAAAAATCTACTGCCTTTCAAGGAATAGCCATACTAGAGGTCATCTAAATAAGAGCTAATATAAAGAGTCTATAAAACGCCATCATTGGCAAGTGACAGCTGACATAGCTATCTAGGTTTTTATCTTTCTGATCAGCAAGTGCAGCTTTTCACCCCTCTCTCCAAAGCTTGAGGTAAATCTATGGTAAGAAGTTTTAAATTTGTAGAAAATTGGTTAGGTTTTTATCATGTAAATGAGATTGAGTTAGTCCATTCAAACCCCATGCTCGGTTTTCGGTTGTTTTGCTCAGAATTCTATGATTTTCCTCGAGAGAGGGCTGCTGGCCCTGAAGCTTTGCCACCAGCTCATGCCTCAGTACTGCAGTCGTTATCAACCTCTTTTGTTGTTTTTCCCTACAAAGCCTATTTGCTCAGAGGGCTGGGGATTGCTTGGGAAGTTATTGCCAGTCCTCATATGTTTGTGCTTTCTGGGGGCGGAGGGAGGGACAACCGCTATCACAAGCTTGTTGCACGCTGTAAGGAAGGACATGAAGCAGCAAGTTTTTAAGCTGGTATTAATCTCTTCTGTGGTTTCAGAACGCCTCTGGGAGCCTCCCTGGATGAGCAGAGCAATCCTCTGTTGAAGGGTAAGGAAAGGTTTTACCTACTGAGATCTTTTTTTCTGAGAAGCAAGCTCTTGTGTATGCTCACCCGAGACCTCAGCAATTTGACAGTGGCAAAAATGACAGTCTAGTTGGTCTTGCTGAATTATTCTCACTGAGAAGCAGTTGTGCCTGAGAAACTCAGGAAAGGAGGGTAAAGATCCCTGTTCAGTCTTTCTGGAGAGTTTAGTAAGCCTTAAAAAAAAAAAAAAAGGCAGAATGAGGAGTTTTTTCTCCGAGCTGGTGAGCATTTGGTAGTCTCTGCATCTAATAGCTCAGGTTGCCACACCTGAAAATTTTACTATCTGAGCAGGTCCGAATACTAAAGTTCAAAGTACAGTGAGAATTTGCAGGTAGTGACACAGCATAGAGGAGTTACTGGCTGTCTCTGGAGTCTTTGCTTGAACTCTTAATCTGGGATAGGGAGAGAGAGAGGGGAATGCCTAACCCGGACTCAAACTTTGGATCCCTCTGGTAAGAGGTCTGGAAGCTAATGTAGCAGCAGAAGGAACAGATATGGTGGGTAATACTCCTAGGTTTGTACTTGCAATTAATTTGCTTGCAGTCTGACTTGGGGATGTTTCTGAGCATAAAGTTAAAGCAGTGCTGTAGTTGTTCTCTTTTTTTTTTTTTTTTTTTATGTTCTCAAATGTAACTTCTTTGTGCATTTTTAGTGTATGACTAATGCAGGGATTGTAAATATGGTCTAGTTATATCCTGTTGTATCAACTGAAGTGTCTTGCTAATACCTTTAGTTAATCTGTTAAAAAGAAAACACTGCAGCATTACAGTTGTTGAACTGCTAACTGTACATTTTCAGGCATGCTGGTGAGAAATGGAGGAAGTTTTGAAGATGACTTATCCCTGGGAGCCGAAGGTGGGTGTGGCAGGATTACGACTTTTTCTATCGAAAAAAGAATCATGTTCAGTCATCTGATTTTTATTTTGAAAGATAGCATTTCCCTTCTGGTCAAAGTAAAGCAGACTAGAAAACCAGCATAGAACACACAGGAGAATGCAAGTAGATATGCTTTCTGAGTCTATTAGAATATTGTGTTTGTTAAACATGCTGGTCTGACCTGAAGGTCAGAGTCAGCCCTGAGTTCCTTCTGCCCTCACATGCTAAAGCCCACAGCTGCAGCACAGCCCAGAGTACTTGCTGGAGCTGTGTGAAAGTGTTTTCCCCTACATGTTGTTCTTGTCCATGGGTTCCTCTTGACAGTTGTGCATGCTCCACTTCCACCGAAATGCTTGGGAGTGGCAAGTGCAGGCTTTTGAAAGGAGAAATGAAATTCTGTCAGCCAAGAGGCAAACTCATTAAGAGATAAATGCTTTTAAAAATGAAAAATGTCAAAGCTGAGTAAATACTTTGGATCAGGCATGTTATGTACTCTGCCATTGTTAGATGCTTTCCTTTTCTTTCTCTTTCCCTTTTTAAAGAGAAGGAGATGTGGCTAGTCTTGTTTGGTTTAGCCTCCCTTGGTAGCTTACTCTTCATCGTGGGATAGAGGTGTCCACAAACAAATGAACAAAAAACTTCTAACAGTAGACCCTGAAATAAAATAGCACAAAATAGTTTCTCAAACTGGGTGCCGGTGGTATCTGCAGAATAAGAGCTCTAAGACTGTATCTGTTATCAGTTAAAAATAAATAAATTTAAAAAAATCAACCTTCATCTTTCAGTGTTTCTTCAGCTACAGCTTTTAAAAAGTATTAGAACCTGCGTAGTACAAAGCCCTTTTGTCCACAGCTGTCTTGCTAGTGATGTTGAAGTAGTGGGACACAGCCTGGAGAAGGAAGTGTCTTTAATATTTAAAGACTCAAGACTTCTGAGGAAAACAGTTGATCTGATAATGATGGAGAAGCAGTAAATTATTCGCTTACTGCAATAGATTAAATAGGATTATTATTATTTTTTCCTGTCAGTCTTTTCCGCTTGTTAGATTGCCAGCAGTATGAAGATTTCATAGGAAAAGTTTCTTTTTAACAATCATCCAAGATCTGAGCATATGACTAAGAATATGGGAGTCAGCACATTTTAGAAAATCATGTCACTTTTTTTATTTTTTAATTTCAATTTTTCCCCTCATCATTCTCAAGGATTTCTGTTCTTGGGGAGCAGAGAGTCTCTTAATGCTAGAATTGCTGGTTCATTTCCATGTGTAAGGACACGGGTTTTTCTGCAGGGCTTTGCTTCTGTGAGAGAACAACGGGACAACAGAGCTGCCTGGAGCAGCGCTGCGTGCCCTGTCATACAGACAGCCTGTTTTCAGCTGGCATGAATGCCTTGCTCTTGTGCATCCCTGGCTGCTGGAACCCAGAGACAAGCCAGAGCCCTGTGAGAATGGTGTGGAGGGCACTGGACAGGGTTCTGTAACCCCAGCACCCTGCTGAGCTGTTAAAACCCATGGTTCAGCAGCTAGAACTAGTCAACAATTAATCCATGTAGATAGGCTTGCTTTCATATTATATACAAGGATATTTTTAAAAAATGCATGTTCTGCATTTTGTATACATTTAAGATCCTTCGTGATGTCTCTGAAAAGGGAGGTGGTGAGGTTTCCATGTTTTACTCCCCGTTGCTGACATTTCCCTTGGAGGCACAGCAAGTTTAGATGCAGGGTTTTCCTGGCAGCGTTTGACATACCTTTGCTCTTTCCATAGCTGATTCCGAGGGTTGCTATGACATATGTGCGCTCCTTGCCTCTCTTCTGTGGCAAGTTTGTTAATATTGAGTCGCCTCTTTGGGGGAGCTCATAATTTAAGGCTGGGGCTCAACTCTCTTCTTTGACAGGGTGTTGATGTTGTAGGAGAGTAATGCTGCCTGGGGTGCTGACGTGTGGAGCTGAGCTGCTGCAGCTTCAGAAAGGGCCGGGTTCCCCGCAGGGGGCTGGTGACCAGGCGCCTGGCATCTGGTGGCTGGCCTCCTCAAGAGTCCCCTCAACTCCCCATGTGGTGACAGGTCCCATCAGCTTGGTGTAGCTTTTGTTTATGGCTGGCACAGCTTGGAGAGCCAGGGCCCGGCCCCCACCAAGAGTTAACTGTGTTGGTTTAAGGACACGCACGCGGTCTCTGTACCTGGCCATGGGCACCAGCTGCTCTTCTCTTCTAGCTGAGCAATCTTCACATGACTGCATCTCCTCCTCCTCCCCCTTCAGCTGGTAATCATGTCTTCAACTGCAAAGCAATAAATTGTCTGTTTATATAACAATTGCCAACTTACTGCATGTAAAACTTCAAGTTAATATGATTCATTACGGCAAGTAAACATGAGTCCGTGCGAGATTTTATTTTAGACAAAGCCTGAATAAACCAGATTGTCTTTATATCAGCTGTAAACTAGGAACACTTGACAATCATATTTATATGGAAAGAAAAATCTGGCACATGCGGGAGTATTCATAGAAGCGCTTGTTGGCTACTTTTTTGTGTCAGTTGTGGGTAGTGTAATTGTGAGGAGCTTTGTGCATAACAACTTCTTGTTTCTCTACAGCTAATCATCTACGGAGTGATACCCAAATGGAAACATGGTAAACTTCTCTTTTTTTATTTGTTTGTTTACTTCAGAGAAATATTTATATTGGAAGGAGAGGTGGAGAGGGTGCAGTGGATGTCGTGAAGGCTACCCCAGAGCTAAAGCTCTTCTGGTCCTGCCAGTCTATGTGAGAAGGAAAGAGAAAATCTAGATAGCACAGAAATAGTCAATATGAAATGCAGAAAAAAAAGCAGATTTTAATTATTCCAGCAGACATGAAGTAGTTTTGGGGGATGACGGGGGGGGGGGGGGGGGGGGGGGGGACGACACAGAGAAACAAGATCTTCTGAGTAACTGTGGTATGATTTACCTTCTTTGGCTCACTGATCCCTCACCATTTCTGTTTTTGCCTGTCAAAGCAGGTGTCCTTTGGGAGTAGGGAAAAAGACTTAGAGAGGAGAAGCTCCTGCTTTACAGGGATAGCTTCTGAATGAAAAGTACTGTAACTAAAACCCCTGCTGGGACTCCAGCAAACACCGGCACAGCCTCGCTGCTCCTCCTGAGCCGGGCTCTGTAAACGTGCTCTCAGGTGAATCCTCTCACCTTTGGTTTCTTAGTGGTTGTTCTGCTGTGTGTGCACTAGGATTTTCATGGTAAAATTCCCCCTTGGCAGGTTTATCTCTAGGAGTAAGTAATGGTACGTCTGAGCCCGAGGTACCAGCTAACGCTGAGCAGGCTTCTCCAGACACAGGAAGGAAATAGCTTGGGATTGGGAAAGAAACTGGCCCGCAGTCCCTCTTGGAAATCATCTTGCTCCATTTCCTCCAGCCTGGAGCCTCTTTGCTTTCCTCAGGAGCCTGCCGGGTGCAGCCAAGGGTGAGGGAGGGCCGTGGCACGGCCGGGTGGTCCTGCCGGAGGAGGCAGCAGCCCGGGCAGGGGCAGGCCGGGCAGGGCAGGGCAGCTTGCCCGAGGCTGGGCTTCCTCGCTGGAGGAGGGTGGGATCGGGGAGGGTGGGGCAGCCGGGGGAGATCGGGGTTTGTTTTCTCAGCTTGCATTTGCCTTCAAATACTTAGAGTCTACATACGTTTTTACTGAGGCGTCCCAGGGCTCGCTTTTGTTATTGTATTTCAATAAGTGACATGGCTAATATAAACCAGATAACGCTGAACGGGGGAAGAGAAATTCAGCAGCATTGGAGACTTAGCTCCACTCTGAGACGGAGAATCAAATCCCCGAACAAAAGGGGTTTATCGCAGTGGTCCTGTCCATTTGTGTTGACAGCAATGGTATGCTGGCGAAGGAGAGGAGGCTTCAGTTCCACCAGAAGGGGAGAAGTATGAACTCCACCGGCTCTGGAAAAAGCAGTGCAACTGTTTCAAGGTAAAAGAGTGCTATGCTTTGAAGGTCATGGCGCAGTTCAGTGGAATTTGGCTCTGTTTTGCTGGCAAAACTTACTTCTGTTTCTAAGTTAAATGGACTTGGCTTGATTTATATGCATTGTTGCATTTAGTAGCTGAGAAGGGAATTCTCGTTTGGTTGCTTGAAAAACTGCTATTTGTTTTCAGTTGTGGTTTGCAGTAAATACTTACGGATGGTCCTAAGCCTTAGAAACGTTTGAAATCTTAAATACCACTTTAAAATTGGAGCTCTGCAGAGTAAGGGCTGACTTTATAAATAACAGGATTGGATCTGAGATGTGTCAGGGCTGATGTCTCTGGTGGTGTGAACCAAAACTTCAGATGCAGTTATCTCCAAAATTATTTCCTAAAGTAGTCTGAGCTGTAGGAGTCAAAAGTTCAATAGACAAAGCTTGCTAGTGGACTGAACTAGTAGTTGGACAGAAGGCACTGTGTCAGACATAGACAGTAAACATCTTGTCGTTTGTCTAGTGTTTCTGAATTACTGGAGCTTTATGAGGAAGATCCTGAAGAAGTGCTCTATAACCTTGGATTTGGAAGAGATGAACCAGATATTGCTTCAAAAATTCCAGCAAGATTTTTTAATTCATCATCATTTGCCAGAGGGATAGATATCAAAGTGTTTTTGAATGCCCAGATGCAGCGCATGGAAGTGGAAAATCCAAATTTTGCTTTGACGAGTAAGTATGTTTTTGAAGCAAAGTTTATTTTTAATTTTTTTTAAACTACGTAAACAATCTCAAAAGAAGGTCTTATATCTAGTGTTCTGGCAAAACCCTTGTACAGTCTAAAAGCCAAATTCCATTCAGAAGCTGTAATGAGTCTCTACCTTGGTTTTAAATACGGCAAGAGGTGACCATCAGTGTTTTACACCTTGGGGTGAAGGAAAGAGATCTATAGCTGCGAAAAGAAATGAAGGGCGTTCTGTAGGATGTGTATTGCCTTCTGTTTTGTTTCATTCCTGTCTCTTTCTTCCAAGTTTGTCTTCTGTCGTAGATTTAGAACACTGAAACAAGTAGCTATATCCGTCTTTTTCTTGTGTTCTTCAGTATCCATGTAGTATTTTTGAAAGCTGTCAGCAGTGACCTGCTTCTGTAGTTGTTGAAATCTGTCGGTATTGCTATTGACTTGGACAGGAGCTTTGTTAGGTCAGGAATGAGCATTTCTGAAATGAAGGCATAGCTGAAATGTCCTGTTGTGTTTGTAGATGGACGGAGCAATCCAAGTAACACTTTTCCTGCCAGAACTCTGTAAATTAACTTGCGGTTGTGTACCTGTGTCCCTTTTTTACTTTGTGAAGACTTTCCATGCTGTTCTCCTTGTGCGTTTACCAAACACTCTTGCAAAGTTTTTCTTCCATTTCTTTTTACTGTGTGGTATCACTTTCAGCTTACAGGACTAGACAGTGTTCAGTCCATCTCTGGGACTCTGGATATAAGTAGAGAGATATTTGTTGGGGTGGGTGAGTGCAGGTTATGATGAAAATTCCCTCTTCAGATATGAAGAAAACAGCCGTCACTGACAGTTTGTACAATGATGTAGAGATAGATCAGCAATTCTGAGCTGCGATGACACCAAAGGTCCTCTTAAGCTCTGCCTTATATTTTGTTCTTGTGCAGGTCGTTTTCGCCAAATTGAAGTGCTTACTACTGTGGCCAATGCTTTTTCCTCTTTGTATTCTCAAGTCTCTGGGACTCCTTTGCAGAAAATTGGTAGTATGAACTCAGTGTCTTCCAGCAAAGAAGCTTCCAGCCCTCCCCCTTTAAATCGCAGCAATACAGCCAGCCGGTTAATGAAGACCTTGTCTAAGCTCAATCTGTGCGGTGCACAGCAGGCCGATGGTAGTGGCTGTCCTGTACCTTCACCTGTTGAGAAAGGGAAAAGTCCAGCTGAACCAGGGAGTGAGGAAAATGACGCTAAAAATGAATCTAAGTTACAAAAACACTCTAAAAAGAAAGACTCTCCCTCTTTTCTGGCTACTGTAAAAGAGGAGATAGCCAGTAGTCAGATGAATGCTACAGACGCTCACAAACCCGCAAGCCTGCCTGCTGGAACTGATGATAAGCAAGAGAATACTGTGCCTGCGGCAGATGTGCAAAACAGCAGGCTGGCAAACCCCCAGGACAGACTGTGTGAAGAATCTGGTCTTTTGGACTCTTCCAACCTCAGCAGCAGTTCCAACACGTCCAACAGCAGCACGTCCGAAAGCGGCGCCCCGACACAAAGGCCTCCTGTGGCATCACCGGGTAGAGAGCCCTGCGTTCCCCTTGCAAACCCCTCCATAATGAATCTCATGCTTCAGCAGAAAGACTCCTTCGAGATGGAAGAGGTAGGTGGAAATATATGACTTTGTTTTCACATACAGTTTACATAACTTGCTGGCTGCCAGCAGAGGAATGTTCCCTCCTGTGCAGTTGACAGTGTTTTCTCCAGGAATGCTTTACATTCTCTGGATGATAGGACAGTTGTCACTTTCTCTTGGTAGGCTGTGCTAGTTGATCCTCTTATTGAAATAATGCTGTTGACGATGATGTTGTTGTTCCTGAGAGTCAGAATGAATGTTCTCATTCTTCTTTTCATCAAGCGCAGGTAATTGCAGTCACTGGCAAAACCTATTAGGAACTTTTCCATTCTTAACACAATCTTTTCTTGTGGAAATAGACCTAGGTTAGACTTTGTATATAAAAAAGCCTTTGTAGATTGCTAACTGTTAATCTTTATTTATTGTTACCTAAAAGTAAACTCAATACGTTTGTGGATTGAGCAAGACAGTGAAAAGTGCTGTTGTGTAGGGTAAGGTGCTCATCTCATGGTTTTGGTTTTGATGGCAATCTACTGTATGTGGTCTTGTTTGTTCTCTAGAAATTAATGTGATGAAACTCGCTGTTTGATGCACCTTTGGCAGTGGCTTAGATATAAATTTCTTACGAGCTGCCTTTTAACGTCTTCATAAATGCATTTATCCATTTTTTTTGATTGATCATTGTCCCAAAGGGATTCTAATACCCAGATTCCTGTAAGTAATTCACTTATGGGGGTAGTAAATGTGCAGCCTACAAATTCAAAAATGCATTTTTTATTTTTTATTTTTGCATAGACTCACACTTTGAATTACAAGATCTCTCTTAAATTACCAGATGGTTTTGTGGACACATTTTGAAGTATCTGTTAACAGTCCAGCAGATAACTTTTTTGTTTATGTGAAATAGATATGTAAAATGAAGGGTGGTGATTTCTGTGCTGAAATGTGTGAAGAAAACAGGCCAACAGAAAGCTTCCAGATTTTTACAGAACGACAAAGTGATTTACCAGATATTGCCTAGTGCGGCGTTTGCACTGCAGACTTTTGAGTGTCTTCTAGATCAACTGATGTTGTAGTTGAAGAGACTTAATTGAATGGAAAGAGGTAATCTAGCCTCTTGTAGTTCTTGCCATTTGTTTGAGCCTATGTGCCATCACAACCATGTTGTATAGCCATCTACTGAACGAGAACAAAAGATTGATCCAGCTGAGGGGGGGGAAAGAAACTTGGTGTATTTTGATTTATTCAAATAATTCCTGGCTTACTTTTCAGCTGCATAATTTTCTTGATCCAGTTTGTTGTGTACAGATGTTTGTGCTGGCAAAATGGGAGGAGTGTGAGTGGTGATGGCTTTTTGCTGCATTCTCAATAGTTGGACCGGTTTTGTATATCCCAGAGGAGAAAACTGTATTTTGGCACTTTTAGGTGAAGTTGAAACAACTTTAAAAAAAAACAAAAAACACAGAATTTTCTTTCAAAGTAAGTTAGACTATAAAGGGTTATGGAAGGAAGAAGGCTTACCAAACTCTGCACAAGCCAAATGCAATGCATTTGCAGAGTTTTGGTTGACACACTTTGCAGTGATGCCAGTACATAAACACAGCTGTTTTGGCATGATGATATGTGGTGTGGGATGGAGTTGTGGTGAATTTCGTTTATGCAATCTAATATATACGTATCAACTGCCTTCAGATCCCTGGCAGGAGGGATTCAGCTTTATTAAAGAAACTTTAGAACAATACCTGGCAGCTTGATTTTATTTTTGTTCATCTCTAAGCAGGGTCTAATGAACAATAAACAGTACTAGAAACAGTGAAAATAACTCCCACCCTTTTCTCTTGATTTGGAGTGCATTCATATGCCTAAGAAAGATGACAGATATATCAAGGAAGCTCTTTGCATGCCGACAAATGCCTTGGCAGTTTGAGCGCCCTTAGGAAGTCTGTCGCTGTGAAGATAGCTGCTGCGGGGGTGAGTCAGGGCAGGATTTCCCCCAAAGTCCCTCTCCTGAGATGGCCAATTAGAATCACGGAGGTCATTTACCAGCATTGATATTGGCTGAAGGGACGGGAGGAGAGGGGAGTGCTTCTGCACGCTCATCTAGCGGTGCCACTGACATGGTCAGGGTGCTGTCTCCTAGCCTAGGACAGGAGGTGGAAGGTATTTAGGTGAGAAGAGGCTTGGTGGTTTAGAAGCTGCAAATTTAGCCATCGGAAACTGGGAGGCTTAAGAAAATCAAGACATCTTCCCTTGAAGGCTGGTCTGATCAAAGGGCTTGTAAGATTACTTGCTGTTCCCGTTTGTTGTTGTTGTTGTTGTTTGTTTTGATATTTAATTTTTTAAAAAAGACACTTTTCCTAAACTTAAATGGTGAGTCCCTTCTCTGCTCCCCTGCATTTGGGCAAAATAGTCATTTACCTCTGAAAAACAGCCTTTGTCTCCTAAAGGATAAGTCTTCCAATTTATTGTGTAAGAGTAATGCTGTTTGCTTATTAATGGTGAAAAGTTCAGGCGAAGTACTTCTCAAAATCCCTCTAATTGAGAAAATGTACTGTTGTGGCTGCTATACATGATATCAATGCAAATAGAGTATCTTCTTTAACCAAATGCTAATTTGGGCTTTAAACTATTACTATGCTGATTTTGCATTTTTAATCTAATTAAAATTAGAAACAAAAATGTCATTGTTTGGCAATTTTGAAATTAGGCAGGCAGCCCATTAGAGGGGAGAGTTAGGGAGTAGTTGCATTGGGGGTTTTGTGCATGTAGACTTGCATGTGAACCATGAGGATTCCATCTGTTGCCCCCCCAAATAAAATGTATTATAGCTTTTGAACTAAACAAAGGCCTTCCTGTTGAGATTTTAGGCATATTATTTTCATCATTTGAGAAGTTGTCTAAGAACTGCTTTCTTAATAAGGCTGTTTCACAAAGTGATTAAGTAAGAAGATTAATTTTCATTTAGTTTTATGTTTCCCAGTTGAAATCTGCGTGGTTCTGCATACAT
The DNA here is from genome assembly GCF_040182565.1 of Anser cygnoides. Classification (NCBI taxonomy): domain Eukaryota; kingdom Metazoa; phylum Chordata; class Aves; order Anseriformes; family Anatidae; genus Anser; species Anser cygnoides. The sequence goes on along the minus strand of NC_089878.1, from coordinate 16,791,412 downwards.
TATCTTCCTGTTTTGTGGAAGACAAAATAGAAGTATTTCCACAAGTAGTACCCTGGTGAAGTCTGGAGTAACCCAGGAACACATTCCAGTTGACCTGACATATTCATCTTCTGTTCCCTATAGATCCAGAGTACAGAGGGAGATCTACCACACGTTCCAGCTTCTCACCAGCTGGCGGTGACCAAGTCAAGGAAAGGTGGGTAGACTGCAGCTCCCAGGAAACAGCAGCGTGCTGAGACTGCTTCCCTTTCTGAAATGCTGAAATCTGAGACTTCTAAAGTTTCTTTTCTCTTTAGAAGAGAAGAGAGATCTGTGTTTCCATTTCAGTTAAATCACAGAACGTTACTGCAAAGCGGCAACCAAATTACAGGCGGGATGACAGCGCTGTAACCTCACTGCCTGTTTTCACTTTTGTGCCATTGATGATAGCTCAGAGAAACTGAAACGTTAATTCAAATTGTATGGGATTTTTTTTTTTCCCTAGCAAATCCTGTAATTTAAGGTACCTATTTAAACTAAAATTATATTGTTTTAAACCTAAATTGCATGGTATGTCCAGCTTTTGCCTATGTGCTACTGCTTCATCTGAAGGCTGGCCGCAGAGAAGACTAGTGTCTCTGCACCCACATGGAAGTCATATTCCTTGGTGTGACAAAATGCACTGGCTCTTGTGGCTCACGCAGTCTGTGCTTTCATCTCAAATTATTATTTATATTTTATGGCTCAGGAGAGGTACAAGGCTGATGAATATTCTGATTGTCACTGGCCTTTACCCAAAGTTGGAAAATTAAGTCTCTTCTCTAACTGATATGTGTAATTAAAGAACTAGATCTTGTTGCGTTTAGCTACATGCCTAGCTTTGTTGCAATGTCTAGGTGAAACATGACTAGCTATTTGTGTAAGATGCTAAAGAGAGGCACAGAAACTGGTCTTAAGGCACAGAGGTCATCTTATTTGCCTTTCAATAAATGAACTGACAGTCTTGTGAACTGTCAGCTGAATTACATTAGTATGGTTGAGCATGCTCTGAACCTGCTGAAGGTTAATGACAGGCTATTAGGGATAGCTTGTGCTACAAATTCAGCAGTGTTTTGTTCAACACAGCATTGCACTTGCAAGTATTCTTTTCAGAGAAAGGTGACTTATGGAACTAGCAGCTGTAGTCAAGGAGTAGAAAAAATATAGATATATTTTTCTTCTTCTAAAAAGCTAGTTTTGTGGCTTTGGTTCCCTGTAGATACCTTACCCTCTTTCTCCATGCAAGCAAAAAAAAAAAAAAATTAGATGATCATGTGTATACGTGCTGAAAGGTACCTAGCAGGTCTAGCAGTGGATCTCTAGTGTGGCAGGAGCAGGGCGTGCTGGTTTGTGTCTCCCAGCTAGTATATCCTACCTGTTTCTGAATACACTTGGCAAAGAGTAGCAATGACACTTTGTCCTTGTTCCAGTATTGCCAAGAGTTCTCACGTAAATTGTCTTATGTGGATATCAATGCTGATGGCAAGCCTGCACGTTTGCTAAAAATCAGTTTGGGATCAATTTTTTATTTCACCTGGAAGATGTAGAAAGTGTACGATGTTGTTATATGCAGGTCACAGTGAAATTGCCCAGAAGTAAAGCATTTGGTGCGAACTTACTTGAAACTTCAAAATAGCCAGTTTTTTTTGCAGGTTGTTCAACATGGCCAGTGTAGAGTTTTGCTTTCTCAGGAAGCAGGTGCTCGCCAAATTGAAAGACATCCAGTGTCAGTGGTCACTCTTTGAAAATGCTGTTTGTTGTGTCTGAACGTGTAATTCTGCTCTTACAAGCAATCACTAGAGGTGGGATCAGCTTGACACTCAAGCACTGGTCTTCTGTTACAATGTGATTTCGGCTGATGATTCTCATAGAGACTCACCACTTCCAGTGGTATTGGCTGTGCTGTACATAAGCACCCATCTATGAAAATTTGTTCCAGATAATTATTTCCTCTGTTGGAATAACAATACTTTTTTTTTTTTTTCCTCCTGTAGGGGTACTTCTGTGTTAATTAGCAGGGTTAGTGCTGTTCAATACAGCATGTTACAAACCTTGCAGTGTCATCTTACTTCTACACAGAGAGCTGTGGATGCTTTCTCTGACTTTTACAGCAGTTGGAAGGGCATTTGAAGAGGTTCTATAATAAGATGTGAAGTATTTGAATTAAAAAAATGTCTTCACCACTGAAGCAGCCTGGAGAGTATTAACATATGCTTGAAAAGCACTGAGGGTGCTGCAGCTTAGGCTTCCCATTACAGCATGTTTCACATTAGCTTTGCTTGTAAGTGGTAAGCATATTTTTTCAAAGTGGCTTCCAAATGATTCTTTTGCTGCAGTAGTATCTTTGTGAAACATGTCATAGGGGATACAAAGAATTCTGGATCATGTACTTTTTGATGTACTTTTTAGGTTATGAAACCTAAACTAGGTGAACTAGTTTATCCATTAGGCCCAGAAATGGCATTCTGTTCTTTGCTGTTGCAAAGCTCAAATGTAGATATCTTTTTGTTCATGGATTTTATTTTTTTATTTATTTTTTTTTTTTAAGGAGTAAGCTTCAGTTGCTTTGCACTGTAAGCGTACAGTGCTATTAAATGTCCACTATTAAAAACAAAACAAACATTACAAAACAAAAGCATCCAGAAAAAAACCACCTTTTACAAAGTTATCTGGAAGGAAAGTTCTTTAGTTAAAAAACAAAATTCTTCCTGACATTTATACAGCAGTACCTTCCATTCCAAAAATGCCCAACAAACAGGACAAATATAGGTACAACATGTACGGAACAAAGTATTCTCAGGGCTTTGTCAATTGTGAGTGTTTGGTTGCTGCCATCAGCAGCTTTGTGAAATTTTGAATAGCCCCAGGCCTGTTTCTTTTGTGGTATCTGACACAGATATTCAAAAACAGTAACTAGTTTTGAAAATTAAGTCCTTACAAGTGAAGAAAGCACATCATCAGCACTTCCTGTCCTTAGCATATTATTGTATTTATGGCTCTTAGTGGGTGCAGCTCCACAGTAGACAGGAGATGGGGGAGTGAGAAGAAAACATTTGGAACAGATTTAGAATTCGCAGGAATCTGTGTTCGTATATCCAGAAGCTAAGAAATCCCTGGAGACTTTGAAGAGTTTCCGCAGGAGTGCAGCCTACAGGACTAGTGCTGGGGTGCCATGTGTGATCAATATGGGAAAACAGGGCAGCAAGTCTTTAATCCCAGAACGGACTACTTCATAACTAAGTTGGGGAGTGTCAATTTATTAATAACCTCATGAAAAACAGAGTGCATTAGAGCTTTACCAATACTGCAGATGAAAGAAACGTAGATGTTACTAGAGCTTCACAGACAGTTTCTGTGCATTTCTCCTCTTCTGCATCAGCAGTAGAGTGACGCAGAACACATAAGACAATTATTTGATCGGACTGTTTGGATCTGTGAGACTGTCAGTCCATTGGCAGTTGAATATTATTTTACAAAAAATGAATTATTTCATTGTTTGATAATGATTCTCTAATTATTCTGTTTTCATTTTTTTTGGTAAACCACAGACCTGTCTGTTCATCATCTATTTCTGTTTAGAACTTTGACAGCTTATCTTTTATGTTTCTGAATACCTGCATTTTTCTGGCATGTATTCCATGCCTAAAAATATTTTAATGTTTTGTACAACTTAAAGCAATCATCCAAGGGACATTTTCATTTTGTGCTCAGTTTAACTGGGACATGAGTTTGACTTTTCCCTCTCTTTTTGCTCATCTTGGATGGTTCCTCTTCCCACACTTTCCTTACACTTTTAGAGAAAAGTATATTATTATATATCAGCCTCTGATGCAGAGTTTTCTGCGTTCAGTGTAAAGAGAGGGGAGCCATGTCTGATCAGCATCTCTTTGTCTTAAGACTCTGGTGTTGCCAGGAGGCATTTTAACCACGATCTGAATGTAACTTGGTACCTTTTATTTATTTATTTTAATGCTTCCCCCTCATCTGCTTGGATCTGAGAGACATCCAGGTGCCGTGGAGCAGGTTGTACATCTGGATCAGCACTTGACAAGAAGGGTGGATGCCATTACATATCAGCATAGCCCAATGTAATAGTTGATATTTCTAATCTTTACAGAGCCAAACCTTATCATTTTACTACCAAAGTAGTAGAGATTCCTCTTTGTTAAAAGTTTTTACTGCATTTACATGGTAGTCGTATAGAGGAGAATTCTGAGAATGTGCAAGAGACAAAGGTAGGTTATGGTAGAAGAAGACTAATCATACTTAGAAAATGTCTTCTCTGATTTGCTTTAAAATGTTCAGAAAACATCCTGGCACCTTTGCAGCAGGCATGGATGGCTACATTAAGGTAATGTGTCTTTAGGTGGCTCCAAGGCAGTTTGAAGCTGTTCATACAGCACTAATCTCTTGCCATGGATAAAGGCGATGAGGCAGGTATGAGTGGGCTAGGTTGGCCACTTAACTGGCAGTGTCTGTCATGCAAGGCTGTCAAAGCACGTACATCTATGTCTGTATATATGTATGACTGAAAAGGAAATAGAAAGGCAGGTCAATATTTTTCTTGAGCAGTGATAAATTCCACGCACATGAAACCAGATGCCAGTGCACACACCGGTGAATTCCTTTATCTGAACTATTTGGTATCTCTCTCCTGTAGCTAAGGCTTTCAGGGCTAATGCTTTTTTTTTTTTCTCTCCCTTTTTTTTCTTTTTCTTTTTTCTTTTTCTTTTCTTTTTCTTTTTTTTTTCTCTTTTAAATAAAAAATCACCAAATGGGAAAAGAAACAGAGAGGAGGCCAAAATACGTGACTGTTTACCTCAGAGAAGATGGCAGCTTCCCACCAGACCCAGATGTAGTAGCAACCTGCACACAGCACGCTCCTTCAGCAGTGTAAATTGTATTGTGTGCTTGCTATGAGCCAGGTCTGGTCTAAGTGAAGTAATCCCTATTGTCTTCACTGGGAGCTGGGTGGGGATGTCTGCCTTGTGGTAAAAAAAAGTTGTTTATCATTGCAGGATATTGTGGCTACCATGATAACAGAGTAGCAGCACAATTTGAAAGGCACTCCCTGAAAGCTGTATGAAATCCTCGATGAAGAAGTTTGAAGGGCAGTTTCCCTATCCTGTCGTTCACCTGCTTCTGTACCTATGCAGGCTTTTATTTCTGCATGAGTGAAATGTTCATCAAACTTAATATAAAAAAAAAATAGTTTTGAATATCCAGTAGTTTCAAAACAGTTTTCATAATACATTCCAATGCATTGAGCTGTGAACTGGGATTAATTATATGATGACAGTTAAGTGGTGGAAAGAATGCGGGGCAAAATTCTGTGTTCAGCCGCCGAGAGCAGAGCAGCAAGCTTCTGCACCAGGGCAAGGGGGCAGCAGGGTGTGGGGGCTAAAGGCCGCTGGGGTCTTATCCCATACCCAAGCTCTTACAGGTCTGCTGAGGACTAGAGGTGAGATGTGGTTGTTGCCCAGGCTGCCATGGTCATGGGGGTGTGAGGTAAACCCTGAACGTGAGAAGTGCCTCCTGTGTCCAGTGGAGAAGAATGCAGGGCCACACAGCACCGTGCTGCGGAGCTTACTGAGATCTCCTGGCCAAGGAGCTCTGTGGTGTAGGGCTTGCATCAGAGGACACCACTCCTGGGTAGCACTGAGGAGTCTGGAGTCTCTCTAAGCTATTTAAACACTTACCTAATGTGGGTAGAAAGGAGCAAGAAGGAGGATCTTATCTCTGGAGTACAAAATGAATGCTGGGAATGTGCTTTGGCAGGTTGCCAGCCAGTGTGTTAGGGATGTTTTGTGTTTGTCCACCAAACCAGTGAGGGACCATCTCTAGCAGTTCTCCGTCCTGGGCACTGCTCTCTGCTCATCTAGTTCTGCTCCACTGGATGCATGGGATGGTGTGGGCTGGCAGGAGACACGTGAGCTCCTTTATCACTCTGATCAGGAGGGCTGGCAAACCTGTACGTGTCAATGCAAAAGCAGCTGTGGCACTGAATGCATATGAATTAACCAGTGATTCAGTTTTGTGGAAGGAAAACTGCAGCAGTGGCAACATCAGCAGACTTTTTTCCACAGCACAGAAAAAAAAAAAAAGTTTCTCTTCCACTACTGCTTGAAGTTTCACAAGTAGAGTTTTGCATGAAGAAAGCTTTTGCACTTCGTATGATTGAAACAAAGAGGTTGTTTTTCTGAATTGTTCAAAAGGGAGTTTGGAAAGGAATTGTGCTATCTACTTGTGTTACTTTGATGTAAAAGGAAAGCATGTATTGAGTGTGACTGGGCTTAAGCAGTTATGATCTGTAAATGAATTACAGTTGGGTTTTGCTTTGTTTTAAGCAGATCAGCTGTTACGGACCGCTAGTCAGCACTCAGATAGTAGTGGCTTTGCTGAGGATTCTTCCACAGACTGCTCTCCGTTTAATCAGCTTCAGGTGAGTTTCCCGTATTGGGGTTGAAATATTACCTGTAAGTATGGTAGAGGAGAGACCAGGGGAGGGAAGGAGGGTGTTTGACCTCCTTGATCATGACTGCCAGTCCCAGTCCTGATAAAATTTTTCATTTTTGAACTGGATCTGCTGAGTCCTTTACCCTATGTTAAAATTTAAAGCCTTTCTGATAGGAGAATCTGAGTATACGTGGGCCTGGAATAAGCTCTAAATTCAGTATTTCCTGTATTCTATTCATAGAACAGCTTGGGTGGGAAGGGACCTTAAAGATTCCAACCCCCTGCCACGGGCAGGGATGCCACCCACTAGATCAGGTTGCCCAGGGCCTCATCCAACCTGTCCTTGAACACCTCCAGGGATGGGGCATCCACAGCTTCTCTGGGCAACCTGTTCCAGTGCTTCACCACCCTCTGAGTGAAGAATTTCCTCCTAACATCTAATCTAAATCTCCTCTCTTTCAGTTTAAAACCATTTCCCCTCGTCCTTTAATTATCTGTCCAAGCAAAAAGTTGCTCTCCATTTTGTAAGTCCCCTTTAAGTATTGAAAAGCTGCAATGATCTCTTCCCAGAGCCTTCTCTTCTCCAGGCTGAACATCCCCAGCTCTCTCAGCCTGTCTTCATAGGAGAGGTGCTCCAGCCCTCTGACCATCTTTGCGTCCCTCCTCTGGACCCGCTCTAACAGTCCCACATCCTTCTGGTGCTGGGGGCCCCAGCCCTGGATGCAGCAGTCCCAGTGGGGCCTCACGAGGGCAGAGCAGGGGGGGCACAATCCCCTCCCTCCATCTGCTGGCCACTCCTCTGGTGATGCAGTCCGGGATGCAGTTAGTTGGCCTTCTGGGCTGTTCATGGTATATTTTTTGTCACTGGCTCATGCTCCAGAATTGCAGTCCATTCCTCTCATGACTGCAGTGAGCAGATTTAAGGTAATGAAAGACTTTAGCTTTTCTGGTGATCATTAATTTCTTGCATCGTTTTTGCCTTCCCACTCATTTTTTACATGCTTTTCTATTCATTTATTTTTTTAGCTAGCAGCAGACAGAATGTGAAAACAATTTCATACTAACTTTACTGTGAAGGTGTACTAATATTTAGTCAGTCTTAAGCTCCCACTTTCTTTCCTGTTCCAGTTGCTTTGATCTCGGTTCTGGAATTTGCAGTGACACTGACCAGAGCTCTCAGGTCTTAAGGGAGGGATGCTTTTGTTTAGCCAGGTGCTTATGAGACTGATCAATACGTACATGTGCTCAGCATTATACCTGATACCTAGGAGAGGTGGTCTCTGCCTCTCATAAGTCATTCACACAGTATTAACCATACCTTGGTTGTCCTGTCAATCAGCCAGAGAAAACTCCGAGATGGATCCTGGTCGCAAGGCCATTGGGTAGCTGTCTGGGACCTAAACCACAGTTGAGAGAATACAATGGAAGCTTGGGTATCACCAGTAACGTCATTTCTGTGGCTTTCAGCTACTGAGCTTTTTTACAGTACAGTGACTTTCCTTGTGGCACACCAAACACATTTTAAAAGCCATTTTGCACTTACTAGGAGGAGGTTCCCATCCTCCCCATCCACCACCGTTTGCTTTTCAGTTTTGGTACTGGTATTCTGTCCTTTTCCATTTAGTACTTTGCCAGCTGAGTACCAAAATGGAAGACAAGACAGGTCTAGTCTTTGTGTCTCCAATAAACATCAACTTACACTTACCAAAAGCAACAGAGAGAACAAAGAAAATCATGAGCATGAGTTTCTGTAATGAACATAATAATCTGGGATACTGGTTCTACTCTGTACTAAACTGGGGCTACACTGAAATTGGGAAGCGTGTTAGAAGGAGTCTCAGACTAGAATTGGTCACTCCTGATCTTTATATCATAGAATCATAGAATCATAGAATATCCTGAGTTGGAAGGGACCCTTAAGGATCAAGTCCAACTCTTGATACCTCACAGGTCTACCCAAAAGTTCAGACCATGTGACTAAGTGCAGTTACAACCTGATAAAGAGTCCATTAAAAGTGCGTTGCAACTAAACGCCTCTTCACTGGAAGCCTAGTGGAGTTTGTGTTGGTTGCAAAGTGATGAGATTTTTCTGCTTTCTATTATGCTGTTTTGAAAAGATATATTGAGACTGCATGAGATTTGTGCCATGGAGTTGCTAGGCTTTCTTCTGCCACTGTCACTGCTTTATTCAGACCAAGTACTGAGCTGAATTTAGAAAATACGGATGAATAATGAGACTAGGGAATAAGAGAACTTGGCAGCTAGTGAAGAGAACCTATGAAAAGAAGACAAAGGGGATACAGAGGGGTGTATGGTAAGTTAGTGCCATCTACTGTTAAATAATTGACTCTAGCAGCTATAGCATTCCTCTGGAACTCATGAGAAAACTGACAAACTGGAATCATATTTCCTTTCTTCCTTGACAGCCAAAAAAAGATTTCTAGGGGATATTTTGGTTTCAAGGTAGGATGTTCTTCAGGGGAGTTTTATGTTACCAAAGAAGTTAGAAAAATTCTCCATCCAAGTACTTGAATTTTTGTTTGCCTCACTTGTAAGTAAACAATGTGATGGAGAATTAGAGAGACAGATACACGTTTGTAGCACACCTCATTTCATCTAGACATTAGTCTTTTGTTCTTGTCATACCTTTGACTTGAACAGTATCTGAACCTGTACAGTCTTTAATACTAATTTGTGGCTGTGTCAGTGAGTGCAGTGCTAAGCACATATTTACAATGACGACCTTTGTGACTGAAATTCTCTTTTAGATGGTTGGAGACGGAAGTATTGTGCAATATACACCATAAATATTCTGTCTAGAAGGAACTAGTAGTATCCTAACAGCAGAGAGAACTGCAGAAGTTAGAGATAGTAAAGCTTCTTTAAATTTATGTGTAAGTTTATGTGTAAACTGTGGTAAATTTTCAAGACTGTACTTTATACCACATATCTTACAAAAAATTTGTGCCCACTTCTAAATATACCTGTCAATCAGACTGGCCTAAGGAATATGCTTTGCAATCCATAGACTTTTCCTGCCATTTTTTCCCTATTAAATTAACAGCTGCCTTATACTGATGCTCTGATCAAGTATATAGGGAAATGCATCCTTCTGCAATAAGGAATTTAAAATGTAGTTTATAATGAGAAGGGAAAGATGTATTAGGAAAAAGAAATGGAGAATAGGGTAAAAGTGCTGGATTGTCTTCAATGGAGATGAGCAGCCTAATATTAGATTCCCAGCATCAAACAATTCTGTGACTTAAGACAGGCTGTGTATATAGGCAGACTGTTTTTTCCCACTCTTGGTGTTTCATTCTTGGTGCGGGAGAATCCATGATTCTCACTTCTCTGTGTGCATTCCCTAACACAACCCTTGGTTTCAGTGCTGAGTGTGAACTTTTATATATGGGACGTACCACGGTACCTTCACCCTGATATCCCTTTGTCATTGCTACCTAAATACTAGAATTTTACTGCTGCCACTTCTGTTCTTCTGGTAATAAAGAGTTTATTGTCAAATCAAGAAACTGTGTGAATGGTTTGCCTTTTTTTTTTCCCTTTCTCAAAACCATCTCCTTTTGGTGCCATACTTCAGTATGCTTCTAACCTATTTGATACTATGGTTTCCTTGTCCTCTTTCACTGTTTCTCCTGCACATGAAAATCATTTTGAATTATTCTACCATAATGCGTAATGGATATGGACTTAGACTCTTAGCCTGACTTCCTGAGAAGACAGTAGACCAGTCTCCAGTATGTTCACCCATTTGCTGGTTTGAATCTTTCCTAGGTTCAGGAGTCTTTGCAAGGCATGGGAAGCAGTGCTGACAGCTGTGACAGTGAGACAACCGTGACATCACATAGTGAAGAACAGAAGACACCAATAGCCAAGGAACTGCCCTGTTTCAATAAGTTTGAGGAGGAGGAAGAAGATGAAGAGGAAGAAGAGGAGGATGATGAAGATGAAGAGGATGATATCTCTCAAGTAGAGAAAGGAAAGGTAGAGGCACATTCTGAAAACAGAAGGAGAGATGATAAAAAAATCCATGACTATGAAACTGAACAAAATGGAGGCGAAAGCAAGTCATCTTATGTGTCGAAGACAGTTGCAGGAGAGGTCAGCTCTAAAGAGGAACATGTTTCCAGTGAGCAAAAAGAACTGGAGCTGCTGGAGGAAGGCAGTGATGAAAGTGATGTTGACAAAGACAATGTATTTGAGTTTCCTCAGTATCAAACGCACCATATCCTCAAGTCACTGGAGTCTCTGGAAGGTGGCAGCTCCTCCCCATCTTCTGTGGACAGGGTTCATGTTGCTTTGCAAAGAGCCCAGATGAGGATCATCAGCACATCTGATTCCAGGGCTGGACGCGCTTTCCTTAAGTCAAAAGATCTCCTGAGGAAGCAGAGAAAATGGTTTGCTGAATCGGGCTATCCTCTAAGGCGGTCTCAGTCTCTCCCAACTGCATTACTGAATCCAGTGAAAGTGGTGTCCTCTGTGAACGTCCAGTTAGCTCCCGGAAAAGAGACTCTGTGTGGTCCTCCTTCTTTCACCTACAAGTACACACGTATGGAGGAAGATGAAAAACTGACGTCCGGGGATGACAAACAGGAGGGTAAGGCAGCTGCCAGCCAGCCTGTGTGCAAATCTACGCTGTTCATTGCGCCTTCGTCCTCCAAAAAAGAAGTTCCCCAGGCTGGGCCCCGCAGGCTGTCTGAAGAGCCCAGTCCCACCAGGGGACAGAGCTGCCCACTGCACACGCCAGCACACATGTCCCACTCAACATGCTCCCTCCACTCCCTTCCCACTGAGTGGCAGGACAGACCACTCTGTGAGCACATGAGGACACTGAGCACCCACAGTGTCCCGAGCATCTCTGGTTCTTCCTTCAGCTCCTTGCTTTCCCCCTTCGGCTGTCCCTTCTCTCCAAGGCACTCTGGATATCCTCATCGACCTCATGCTATCAACCCGCCCTCCACCGTGGAGATGCAACTGCGCCGAGTCCTACATGACATCCGAAACTCCCTGCAGAACCTCTCACAGGTAAGAGGAAGAAAAAATTTCCCCGGGCAAAGGGGCTTCTTAGTTTATCTTTATAAAACCAAAACATTAGTCTGAATATTCTTTTGTGTAGTGTGGGAGATCAGGAAAAAAAGGACATCTTGTGCAAGTTTGGTTTGCTGCTTCTTTCAGGAACTTCTGTTTAACATGTCAAATGATCCTGTCTCCAGTGCTCCACTATTTTTGCATTGATTTTTTTCTTGTTACAGTTGATTCTTGGGTGGGGGAGAGGAGCAATGTACGCTTCATCAGCTATTAGTTTAAGTTGATAGTCATTAGCTTTAGATTTGAAAATACATATTGCCTTTAATGATACTTTAATCTGTCTCTTTTCTGTGAATGATTTTTTTTTCATTGCAAGTCCAATGGCTTCATTAATAATGTCAGTGATGATTGTTTGTTCCATGCATATGTCTGTGCTGTTTCTTGCCAACCTTCTGGATTTTCAACTCTGGGTGTTCATCTAGTCAACATGAAGACATTGGCCTTTTATAAAGAATCAGTATTGTCACAACGTGTGAAATTTTGGCCATCTCACCTGTCAGAGAAGAAGTGCTTTAAAATGAAGCACATATTTTTTTACTGGTTTCTGTGACACCTTCTGCTCTTCCCTCCTGATTACCAACTGTCCCCTCTCCACCACCTCTGTACTGCTATTCTCTGAGTTCATGATCCAACTTAGGAGTCTGCAAGCTGCTGCAGGTGGCTATATAGGCAGAGCACTTGCAGACCCTGCTTGTTGATATATGAATACATGAAGAATATGCAGTGGTAGAGCTTCAGTGACTTCTGTGGGTTTTATCTAATTACAAACATCTGCTTCTCTGCTCCCTACTGGAGGTGGTGGGCTGTGGTGTTTGTTTTTACATCCCTTTTCTTCTGTTTATTTTGCCACTTGTCAAAAACCTGAGACTAGTCCAGCCTGACTTTGGTTATATCAGCTGCCCCTGCTTCATGGAGTGAGCTTTGGTATTGCGACACAGCACTGCAGTGGAAAGCTGCAGGCAAAGGGGTTTTAAGTCAGCCATTGCTCAAGGCGTGTCTGAGAGCGAGCATTTGCAGAATTTGACCTTCTTTGTAAAATTCCCTAGTGTGAATGAACTGCAGCCTTGCTATGTGTCAGGGTACAGTGTCACTACTTACACCATGCTAACTAAAGCTGCTGGAGAAGAAACCTCTGTATTACACCCAGAATTCATGTTCACGCTGATTATAATAATAATAATAATAATAATAAACAACAACAACAACAACAACATCAACATCAACAAAAACAACATCAGTTTCAGAGGGGATAATAACAGCTCCTAGCCCACTCATCCTGCTTCCAGAGTAATTTGTCTAGACTAGTTCCATTTTGGAGAGTTTGGTCCTTCTCACTACAGAGATTTTTATGAAAAGCTATTGTTCCAATACATAGTTTCCTTGTGCTGCTTTTCTCTGCAGACAAGACTGAGTTTGGCACACAGCATACTCGTCTACTATAGAAAATGTTGAGGTGTTTCAAATATATGCTTCTCTTATTAGGAAGGAAAAAAGAGGAGTAGATAAATTCCCAACAGAACAGGGAACAGAGAAAACTGGGAGAGGAAAAACAAAACATCCATCCCCTTGATGTGATCATGTTTGAGCAAAGCTCCTCTAGGTAAATTGACATGCTTCAAATTTTCCATGGCGTGTCAATAGTCCTTTGAATTCTTTCAAAATTATATTGGACAAGCTGTCTTTTTCTTGTTTGAAAAGGTAAGTGTTTTTGCTGTTTCCACTGTTCTTTGCTGTGCCGTGTCTCTACATGTAACAGCCCTTGAATTTTAACTGGTTGCTGCAGATGTTGAAGCAACATGCAAATAGAAATTCTTCAACAATTTTGTTTTCATGAGAGATCATTGGCAAGCAGGGATCTTTGAATGTAGGCAATATGGTGAGATTATAAAACCACAAGAACAAAATCAGCGCGCACACGCACACACACACACAGAACTGAGGAAAATCCCACAACAAACGTGACTGTGATCACGATTTGAAAATGAGACACTTTAATTTACTCAATTCTGTTTTCTGTGTTGTTCTCTTTGTCTTTAGCTAAGACAATTGCAACTACTGAGTTTTCACTAATCTGCATTAGGCATTTTCTGGACCCATGTCTGGTGCAGAAAACTTAGCTTTTATCCCTACTTATTTTGTCAGACAGGATTAATTTTTTATTCTTTTTTTCAACTTCAACACATTTGCATTACAGAGCTTTGGTGCACATGCTTCAGTTAGGAGCCGGTGCTTCCATTTTGTAAAATTTCCTTTTCCTGTTACAATATTTACTTTGGTGGTGGAAATTACAGTGCCAGAAGGACTGTGTTTTAACATTGACTGCTTTTGGAGAATCTGACCATTTGAGAAGATGAGTTCATAAATGGGATTGTTGACATTCCTCTTTCAAATTGTTCATTTCTTCCCTAGTACCCAGTGATGAGGGGTCAGGATCCTTCAGCTGCCACCGGTTACACTACTCAGAGATCATCTATTCTACCTCTCTATGAAGTAAGTGCCCCTGTTCACACAATGATACTTAGTCAAAATAAAATAAAAAGAAACATCCTATAAGTGCCACAGACTGTGCTATGCATGGTCTTTGCTCTAAAGTGGTAACATGACTCTATCCTAAATGTCAAAAAAGAATTAGTCTAAATACATGGAAGTAATTTCATGTGTTTGTATGGTACAACTGAAAATGTTTTCTTGAATTATTGCTAGCTCATAACATGCAATATCTGTAGTATTCTGAAGTTGTTGAGCTTCTGCTTGACTCAAAGAGCACACCTAGTCAAATGCGGTTATAGGGCCCAGACTTATTTAATTATTTTTTTCACCTTTTCTTTATTTTCTTTCCTCTTTATTTATTTATTTTAGAATACTTTCCAGGAGCTACAAGTTGTAAGGCGAAATCTAAATTTATTTAGAACCCAAATGATGGATTTGGAATTGGCTATGTTACGTCAACAGACAACAGTTTATCAGCACATGACAGAAGAGGAGAGGTAAAATGATTTTGTTTTTAAAAGAGAGGAAGCACTTTGGCACTTCAAGAAATGAGCTGCTGCCTGTGAAATCAGAGAAAAAAAAATCTTACTAGTTTCAATATGAACAGGGTTTGAGATGAATTGTGGCCAAAATAGTTGTTTACTCTCATCTGTATATGTCTTCATTCTAGAGGGTCTTTTTTCTGTTTTTTTCTAATCCTTATTTCTCATTAATCGATGATTTTTTTTCCCCTTTCTGGAAAGTGATTTTACAGCTGTGGATTTTAAGGACTTTATCATAGGATATTGGACAAGAAAAATCTTAAAGATTTTTAGTTTAGATTTCTCCCCCCCAGTCTGTATAAATGTAAGTAAAAAATAAAAATTGTAGCATTCAGATGCTACAATTCCAACTCACAGTAGCCACTCAACAAGTCACAGATGGCATTCATTATTCTGGCTCCGTGTGTTTGGTCACCATGAGTTGCAGGAACGGCTGATGTGGAACAATTTTTGAAATTGCTGATTTATTTACTTTATTTGAATTAACTCTTCACTAACTCACTTTAAATATATTTTAAATCAGTTGGCCTACTTTGACAGTGGTGTCTGGGCCAAAATGCAGTTGTTACAATAAAGCTAAAAACTGTGATACTCCCTGTTGTCTAGTTTTCTGCATGGAGTGATATATTTTCCCCAAGCTCCCTTTCTATAAGTGTAGCAAGACCTTAGTTCCTTCTCAGGCTTTCAGCTAATTTTCAGTGAAAGAGGCGTTTTCTGTGTTCCACCTTGAAATCCGTTGCATGGAGTCCGATTGCAATGTGCAGCTGAGTGCAGTGAATGCCACTGTTCTTTTTGTATTGGATTTTGTATAGATATGAAGCTGATCAGCTGCAGAGCTTGAGAAAGTCTGTCCGCATGGAGCTTCAGGAGTTAGAGATGCAGTTAGAGGAACGTCTACTTGCTTTAGAAGACCAGCTGAGAAGTCTGCACATGTCTTCCCCTTACAGACCTCAAACACACGTAGTGAGTATTACTTTTTCAACAGCATTGTATGTTTTCTCAGTGTAATGTGCATCAGTTTAATGTTAATAAACCATTACTGTTAAAACTTTTACAAAGGGATGACATCTGGGGAATCTGATGACAATGTGTCTATTATCAGGGGTCATTTTATTGTTTTCAGGCAGCATCTTAGGGAAAAGATGTGGAATCAGAGGGTCTTTCTTGCTATTAATGCATGTCAAGACATTTTTGGGGTTTTCAGTGCTTTCTTCTTTTTCTTCTTCATGACCCTGGGATTTCTGAGTTTTGGTAGGTAGTGCTCATGTCTGAAATCCTTGTGGGGTGATTATGATCTTTCTGGAATTTCCCTGCACTGATATCCTTGCTTGTGAAAAGAGGGTAGAGAGACAAGGCACTGTGTTTCTCTCCCAAGAAACAGCATATGGTTCCCTCCAGCTCTACATGGAGCAAAAAACAGGAAAATCCAGTTGTCATCTTCAGGTTTCTTTTTCCACTTCTTTTTGTAGCTCGTTCAGATGAAGACTCCCTGCCAAACACAGGGAGAAGCTCTGCTTGCACAGACACTCTCCCAGAAGCTCAAGAGCAGTGGGAGAAAGGATACTGGTGTCTGGTGGTGTGGATATATCTTTCTCTTCTTTTTCACTCAGCAGAAGACTGTTCCTCTATTTCCTGCTGCAACTCTATCATCAGCCAAACAAAAGAAGCACAGACAGAAAGTATTATATGTTCTTCCTGGGTTTCATTCCTCTTTCTTAGCCAATCCCCTTCTACAGAAGAAGCACTGGCCACATCTTCTGCTTTAGTATTTTGTCATGGGAAAAAAATTGAAACCCAAGAACAGGAAAATATGGTATTACTGTGATCCCAAGCCAAGCTTGCATTCTTTGAAACATATAAATATCTTTTCTTTTTTGTAAATCCTTTTATAGAAGAGGGCTAGCTTTAAAAATGACTGAAATAAACTTTCTCCAACCAGCTCTGCTTCCTGGTTCCAAGTTTGTGCTTTTACCAAAAGTTGTCTGAGACACAGCGTGTTTATATATTAGATTCTGGCAGCTCTAAAAAAAAATCCCCAATGCATTAACTTAACTTAATTTTTCAGGGTATGTATGGTAGCAGAAGTGCTGACAATCTATCGTGCCCTTCTCCACTGAATGTCATTGAACCAGTAAGTAGCATACTGTATGTTTGGCTAAGAAAAATAAATAAATAAATAACAGGAAGGAATATCTTAAAAAAAAAAAAAAAAAAAGATCACAGGAGATTCATTTGACACACAGTCCTGGAAATAGTTTACTCACTTGAGTAGTTCTGTTGAAAATAGTTGCATTTTCCCCTAAGCAAAGTTGACCATAGGTATAAGCAGCTGTGAAGTCTTGTTTATTTTTAAGAGGAATATGCAGAAGTGAGATGTTGTTGCATTTATTGACTGATGATGGTGAATTTTCCAGGGAAAATTATTTCTTATTTTTCTACGAAGATTATGCTAGGAGTCCAGAATAAGCTCCTGAACCACTGAAGTGGTAGTAGTTCAAAGACTGCAGGGGAAAAAAAAAAAGAAAAAAAAAACTTGAATTGTTTTAGCAAAGAAAAATAAAATCAAGCCTTTACGTGTGCCTCTGTCGATGGCTCTGGCAGGGTGCATCTGTATTGCAAAAGTCAGTGGTTTGGGGAACTGCCACAATTCTTATTTTTGTTGGCTTTCAAGAGAGCCCATTCCTTTTTATGGTCTTCTTTGTTACAGTCATAAAGGCAAAGCATATATTTATTTTATAGCCGTATTTGTTACATGGAGGGAATGAGTAAGTGATTGAATAAATAACAAGAAAGCATGGCTGTGTCTGTATTTGACTTTTTTATATGCTTATTCAGGCCTGTTTCTTTTCTGAATCCTTAGGTCTCGGAACTTATGCGAGAGCAGTCATTTCTGAAGTCTGAACTGGGTTTGGGACTGGGAGATCTTGGACTGGAAACTCTACCAGCAGAGGGTACAGAGTCCGTATTCTCCCATGGAAACTCTGATTCCTCCTCAGTGTGCTCCACTGCAAGTAGAAAAGCTGGTGTTGGATCCTCTGAGCTAACGGGAAAGTCTAAGAGTCAAGGCAAGAAGTTGTACCGAGCCTCTGTTGCCTTAACACCGGCACCCCCAGTGAGAGCAGGCACTGGACAGCAGGTGGAAAGCTCTGAGGAACTTGCAGACTCCAAGCTGGAGGTGGAGCAGAAACTCGAAAAAGTCCCTCGAATGCCTTCAGTTGATGAAATCCACAAAAGCGTGGAGCAGGAAGAGCTGCAGCAAGTTATACGAGAGGTGAGGAGAGAGGGGTTGAGATCTAAGATGTTCAAACAGTGTTTACGGAAAATTAAAGCCAAACTACATGTAACTCTTTTCCACCAAGGTTTTTTATTCCCTCTCAAGCCAAGGCTCCTTACTATTACTGCCCTATTCCTAAAGACTCACAGTGTGTCACGAGATGTCCAAGCCACTTTTTTTTTTCTCAAGCAAAGCAGTGGATGTTTTTTCAGTGACAGTGGTTAGCACACAAATTAATAGCTAGTTGCTACTATAAGTCTAGGTGAGAAAGAATTTACCATCTCTACTTCTTGGTTATGCAGCAGTATTTCAGATTCGCAAATGAAAATTTCTCTGTCATGTTTGCTTGCTAAAATGCCAGTTTGGATTTCATTTGATTGATGAAACACTGTGTCTAAAACAACTCTGTAGTAAATGTTAAAATGTTAAAAATACTTGCCTGGTCCCTCTACCCCAAACCACTAACAACTTGTAGAGTGTAAGTAAAGCAAGCTGAAGTCAGATGAGAAGTTATTTCAGACACCAAGACTGATGTTGAACCAATGCTGTTGGACCAGTTTCATTGGCAGTCAATGAAACTGGAGGGTGCTTGGGTATTTCTCCTGTGGGCCAGGTTAAAAAACAGAACTAAAATTACATGCTTGCTTTGTCAGTGACATGACAAAAAGCTTTATGGCAAGTAGTATAAATGGGAAAAGAAACTTTTTTTTTTTTTCAAAAGCAGTGCCTATGAGAAAGTGGTGCTCTTTCTGCTGTGAGTACAGAAATGGGAGTTGAGAACTTACAGGTTTTATTCCCTCTCTTTCACTGGAGAGGGACCGCCTGGCCTTTAGCTAGGGGTCATTGGACCCTTAGCCTTTAGCACATCCTTTGAAGCTTTGGTGTGGTGCTGCCATAATCCACTGTAAAGGCCAGCAGAGGTGCCGTGCTCAGGAATATACAACAGGCCAGGTTGTAATGCTGAGGTACCACCCAGGTCTGCTTGCTTTCAGGCAGCGAATAACTGGGATCAGCTTTGTCTTTAAAACAGATGGGATGCAGGCTTATCCTGCAATAAAACAGGAGCTGTGATTCCCGAGGGATCTTTTTTTACCACTCCTTCAGCCCCTTTCTTCCAGTGCAGAAAAAGGCAGAAAGTACTGGACTATAAGGTATCCTTTTACTCATTGTGCGACCACAAGACTGCTGTGTCTGTGCGAGTGGAGATGTTCTCTTGGCTGACTCACTGTGGGCTTTGCTATGTGTAGGCACTTAACACTGGCACAGTGAGATCTGTGAAGTAGAAGAGTATTACTGAGGAGCGTTCTGATTGAAGATAATAGCTGGAAGTATAAGAAGATATTTACTTTGCTTAGCTTTGGGTAACTCCATATATAACCAGAGCTGAGACTGCCAAGGATGATGCTTAGCCACAAGCATTAACAGTCAGAAAACTGCTGGTGTTAAAATAGGATACAATTTGGCAGTGAGGTGAGGTGGATGCCAGCTTTCAACAAGTAACCTCATGATGCTGAATAATACCTTGCCCCATCGGTAGCCCCATTAGAGTCAGCGGGATGAGTTATAGACAGAGGCATTATCCTGGGGAAGGAAGGGTACTGCAGTCAGCTCGTGGTGGTGTACTACTGGACCTATAACCTCACCATTATTGTGGTCAGCATTTGGAACTGAACACCTTCTGGCCATCACTGACACTTACAGTGGAGCTTGTGATGCTACAGTTTTAAACTTCTACTTTGAATGCAAATGAATGAACAAGGTAGGGTGGCAAGCATTTATGTTTTAAATGTCTTCCCGGCGCACTGCCTCCCTCCTGCTGCCATCTTCTTTTGCTAGAGTTGGAAGAAATCTTGGGAAAGGCCTTGTTTTAGGAGATGTCATAAAATACTCCTAAAGTTCCCAATTTCTCTCTTCCTGGTCCATTTGCTTTCTTTTCATCCATTTTTAAAGAGATTCCTTGCCTAACGTTCAGAGAATATTTGCAAATGTGCTTATCATGCCTTGCACTTTGCTGCTGATTCTGAGCTGAAGCCAAAATGTTTCTTTTGTGTTGTGTCCAGCAGTTCTATAGAAACCTGTGTTTCACAGGTCATGGTGGGATGCTGCTAAAGGAGAAAAAGAGAGGAAGGAGAGAGCTGTAATTCAAATGTATTGTAAGAACAACAGAGACAATAAAGGGAGCTGGAGTCAGAGTACAGAATTATTTCAGTTAATATTTTCTCTGAGGCTATCCTATGTGAAGGTTCCTTTTTAACTTTATTAATTGATAACAAAAAAATAAAATGTGAACTCTTTGCATAGAGATTGTTCTTTGAGTTGTGTGGCACTAGGGACTTAGTAATGCTAAAAGCATCTGTGCTGAACTGAGAGACTAGTATTCAGATATGAGTAGTCAGCAAATAGCTGAGCTTGACTCACTTTGTAAATGTCTGAGCACACAGAGAGATTGTCCGTCAGTTTGACTGTGTTGGCAGCCTGTTTTGGACCATCTCTGATTCAGAACATGAGAAGTTTTGCATTGGTTCATAGCACATGGTAGTTTTTGCAGAGCCAGAATGTACTATTAAATATTAGTCAGGAAAATCTCTTGTATTTCATTAGAGCTAAAACATAGCACAAACCGAAATGTGTCTTCCTTAAGTAGCCGTATTGTTAGCAAAAGAATTCCATTTTTGTTGTCAAAAGAAAGAAGTCTATTAGTATGCATTCTTGATATAGGCACTCACAAATGTTAAACCATTGCTTATTCCTCCCATTCTCTGTAGCTGCATGACCTCGTGTTGGGGAAAGAGAAGTCAGGCAGTGTTGCAGAATTTGCCTGGGTGGGTTGTAATGTATGTGAGCTTTGACCTGCAACTATGTGCTGGCATTAAAAAAAAACAACCCCTTGGTGTTAACTTTTAGCATTAATGGACTAACTCCCACAGAAAAGCATTTAACAATGCGAAATGTTAAACGCCGAACAGTGGCCCCCTTGTTTTGTTGAAAATACAGCCTGATCTCCACCAGAGTATCACATGAGGTACTTACTACTTGACATGTAGGTCACAGTGTGGCTAAGAGTATACCCAGGCCATCTCACTCTGCTCTTCTGCAGTTCAGAAGATGGGATAGTACGAAAAGCTTTCTGTTTAAGAATAATGTGTTTTTTTGTTGTTTTTGTTTGTTTGTTTGTTTGTTTTTGCTAACAGTCCTCCATCATAAATGACATTTTAAAGTTGTCCTTTAAAAAAAAAAATGTACAATTTTCCAGTCAACAGGTTTGAGGAGGTTGTGATAGATTTTTAAGGATAGATAGATGGTTGGGTAGAGAATCTTCAGTTTTCCATTTCCACTTAAAGCCATGTTAGCTCAGCATTGACCAAAATTTTAATGTCTGTTGGTTGTTCTTCATTCCCTTGGGCAGACCATTTAGTTCCTCATTTTACAAGCATGCAAACTCATCAGTGCTGCCATGAAGAAGTGGCACAAGAAGAAAACTGACTAGAAGTAATCCTTTTAATTCTAGAAAACATACCTCAGATCAGGAATAAGAGGACAGTGAAAAGCCTTATGTCTGTTTTCCATCAAGAGCTGCAGAAGGCCTACCTCCAGAATTGCTACTGAGGCACATTTCACTATCAAGGAGTTCATTATATAGCAGCAACATAAGATTGTGGTAATGGCAATTCTTTCACAGGGAGAAAGATTACTGGTTTACTGTAGTAAAACTATCTATGAATGTGGAACTGTGTTATTAAAGCAATATTGAATATTAGTGTTGTATTAATGTAGTATAAGTATCATAACTGAGTGGGTTCTCTCCTCTTTCCAATGTTCAATTTTTCATTCAGCTGCTAAAAGTATGGGTGGAGTGCTCATTGACTGCCTTCTGTCCTTCCTACAGAGGAAGCCTTGGCATAGTGCTGTGCGCTGTGCAGAGTAAATGGAAGGTGCACCTTGCCCTAAATTGCTTGTGATGAAAAAGACAAATAGTGGCAAATGTCATGACAGACACATGGGACTGAGTCAGCGCAGGAATTGATACCACACTCACCATGCAGGAATGACCTTGGTGGGTCTCAAAAGGAGCGAGGAAGCAGCGGCAGTGAAAAGCAGCAGCAGAGGGTGGCCTTGTTGTGTTCTGAGCAGAAAGGTGAGAGGCAGAAGGCTCAAGTGAATTACCAAGGTCGAGTGAGAAGTTGTTGGAAGAGCTGAGAACAGAGCAGGAGCTGCTTTCCTCCCAGTCTCTGCCTCATCACAAGACTGTCATAGTAGACCATTTACTTGCTAATTTGGGAAGCTTTTATTAGCTTACTTTGTAAAGTGATGTTTATTTTTGTCTATCCTGAGAGGAGGGTACAGAGTGCCTGCTTTGTAGTGTCCTCAGAGACCCAGCCCTTGTGATGCTGAGAATAACAGTGGAGAGAGGTGAGCAGAGCTCTGCTACAGCAGGGACCTGCTGGATAGCCAGGCTGCTGCGTGGCGAGGGCTCTCACAAAACTCGCGCTTCCTGCTGCATCTGTCAAGTCTGCATGGTGTCTTTCCATCTGCCAGAGTTTCTAAATCCAGGAGGCACTTACTGAATTGACAGTGGTCCTAAAGCTTTGTACATATGCGTGTGTGCATCAGCATAGATATTCACAGGACTTTTGGCAGTCAGTAAAATGGGTCCTGTTGAGCACTGGCTTTTCTTTTGTCCATTAAACAGCAAGCAATACAGCTGAAAACCTGTTTCTAAGTAATATTGTAGTCTGTGAATTTCTGCTTGATGCAAAGTAGTAATGAAACAAGGAACTTTGCCACTAATGGTTTAGGGATTGAATTGCTTGCCAATGAGGACAAGGGATAAATAACCCGTTGCGAATTCTGCTGCCACCCTTCTGACGTTGTTGCTTAATCCTTTTGACGCACCAGGAAAAGGGGAGACTTACAAGAATAATTGCAAGATGTTCACAGGGATGAAAAGAGGGCTATGCAAACATGGCAAGGCCTTTAGGAAGGCTAAATCTGAGTAAATATTAATCCCGTGGTATTGGTGGGGCATCAGAACACGAAGAGATTTTTTATTGGAGAAACCAGGGTAAGAAATAAGGGCTTTTTTTCTGGCATTTAGTCTCACATTCATTACGGCTACTTGGGCACTTGAAAGCTATTTCTGAAA
Source organism: Anser cygnoides (assembly GCF_040182565.1). Lineage (NCBI taxonomy): Eukaryota > Metazoa > Chordata > Aves > Anseriformes > Anatidae > Anser > Anser cygnoides. The sequence goes on along the minus strand of NC_089878.1, from coordinate 16,768,383 downwards.
TGATGCTGAAAGGTATTTTCTTTAGCCTACTGAATGGTATTTTCTTTAGTCTAGGATCAGTTTTTCATGCCAGGAAATTATTTGTCCCTTATTGTAAGCAAAAGAAAACAACACTGCTTAGCTGGGCTAATCAGTGCTAACATGACTGACCATGGTTGCCATGCTCTGTTTCTCACCTGCCTACATTCTTCCACCGTCATTGTCCTCACCTGTCCCTATAACCACATCTCACTTGTTACTGGTTCCTGAAGTGAAGACTGTCCAAAAATGAATTGGTGCCCAAGATTTCTTTTACTTGTGAACAGCCCGTATTATTTTTCTCTGTTGTGTCCTCTTTCTCCTTTCCAGCACAATACGCTATCATAGAACTTGTTTTTAAATTATTTTCTCTTTCTTTTCTTTTACTGTAGCTGCCAATGCTCTGTTCCTTCTTTGTTCTGGCCTCACTCACAGTTAGGTGCCTACTAGTTATAATTCCTGTTTTTAACTATAAACTATGTTTCCTATAATTAAACTTAATGGATAAATGTTTTGTCACAATAGTGAAAAACAGTCTTTGCTGGCACAGATAATATCCTGTTGGTCAACAGATGATGTGAGGAACTGTTGAAGTTCTCTGTTTTTCTTTGCTGCTGAGAGTATGATTAGGATTAGCCTCCTCTTGATTTATATGAAGACAGCAGCTCATCTTCATAGACTTGGACCTTTTCTGCTGCATAATGCATCTGTGAGGTAGATAGATCTTCAAGATATAACTAATGTTAAAAAAAAAGTGCATTTGGGGTGCTTTTGATATGTATATCCTGAAATGCTATTTTCAGAATTTTGCATAGTTGAAATATATTTATTCTTACCATAAAACCAGCAGTCCTGAGTAGAAAATGCAGATATACTTACCATCTGGAAAAATAAAACTACTTTGCTTTGCATTTATATGATTTGTAAGAACTTTAAAATTACTTATAGTTATTTTTTCCAAGGGAAACCCTCTTATATTTATCTATTTGCATTCTTTAAAAGTTGATTTTTTTGGTGTTGTATGCTTTCATATGCTAATAATGTCAAACATGTCTGCAATATCACTTAGTTTTATTCATTGGTTGTATAACTTACTGACCTTAAAAATTCCTCTAATCCCTTTCAGATCAAGGAATCTATTGTTGGTGAAATAAGGCGAGAAATAGTAAGTGGATTGTTAGCAGCCGTATCACCCCAAAACAGATCTGCAACTGCAAAACAAGATGCACAGCCATGAAATGGGTACTACAGGTAATCTTTGTCAATCTGCCAGAATCATTCAGTAGTTCACTGAAGGTATTTTGTTATCATGTGAAGTATCATCGTTAACTTAAATCTTGCTTGTTTCCCCCCTGAAATACAAGTGATCAGAACTGAAGTTCATTAAACACAGAGGTTATTGATATCCTGGACAGCTTTAGAAAATCAGTTGTTTTATAGTTTGGCCCATCCTACTGTCAGTTTTCATGTAGTGGTCCTTGATTTTTTTTGTTTCTTTTAGTGTCCTCCGTGGTGACTTCACATATGAATGCATAATTCATGAAGATTTCCTTAGTATGCCTGTATTAGACACGAATGTTATCAAAATACATGGTTAAACACAGAAAACAGACTTCCAAAAAATCTAATTTAGCTATTTTTCTTGCTTTCTCTTTTCTGCAAGGTTGGATGTAGTCCGAAATGCTGTGGAATTCTGCTTTGGGTGGCATACACTGGCAAGTGTCAAGTTGTTTTTGCTTCAGGAGACGTTAAAGCTGCTGAGATAGGCTACTGTATTCGACGCTTGGTTCTATGATGTGTGCCTTTCCTTGAGTTCCTATCTAAAGACTTAGACACTTTAACTCATTTATTACTTCCCATAAAGCATCAACAAAATTGTGGCTCTCTGAAAGGTTTTGTATTTATTTGTATGTCTTTGTTGTAAATTTTTATGTAGCTAATTTCTTTTAGTGATGCATCATGAAACTTGAAAATTTGCAAACTTAACCAATTTATAAATAACACGCTCACGTTCAGCCTACCTTTTTAAAAAAAAAAAAAAAAAAAAAAAGAAAAAGAAAAAAGAAAAAAACAACAACAAAAAAAAACACTGACCTCTATGAGGTATTTATTGTGCAATAACTGATCCACTTTGAGAGCTTGAAACAACCAATAATTGTTTCCACTTCTGTTACTTAGTGCCACTTCAAAAGAAGGAAAATATCCTGTTGAAAAAAATTGCTGTTAATTCTTGGGGCGGTTACTATTAGCAGAGTGGTTGAATGACATGAGGTTACTTAAAACTACTTAAAGTTCTGACACTGAAAGCCTTATCTTTGTGTAGAAGACAACTTTTAACTAATTTTATTTGCTTCCTTACTGTTTGTTTGCCCATCCCTCTGTAGAAAAGTGCCTTATTTTAAGCACTGTTTTTGTCTTTGTGTTGACTGCTCTCAGTCATTCCAAGAAAAGGTCTCTTCTGATTTATATTAACAAAATGCAATAAAAGTACCGATATTCTGAAAGCAATTAGGATGTGCAACTTGGAATGGATGAATGACCTTGCTTGTATTACGGGGAAGATGGAAAAAAAAATCTTTTCCTTCCCTATCCTTCACTGATTCTATTTTCAGTTAGACTAGTGAACATGCATTTGTTCCAGTGGAGAAAATTGGAAGTCATTGGAGGTTTTATGTGGTCAAATAGACACTTAGTGGATATGTAATATCCCATTTTGCTGTGCTTGGAATCTCTTTACTCCTTTGCCATTTCCAGCAACTAAAACTCTTTACTGTGTCAAGGTCTTTAATCAAAAATAGTTTGAAATGTAACAATATTAGAAGAAAAAGTTTATAAGATTTTTAATTGTGTTAGGAAGACACACAAGGGCTGATTTCTTTAAAAAAAAAAAGTGTATATTAAACCAATAAAATATTTATTTTGCCTATAATCTGTGTCTGTTTTTCTGCACTTCCCTGTGCATGTTTTACTCTTAAGCAAAATAAGTTCTGTAGATTTGGGCCCATAGTACACAGAATGGAGAATGGCAGGAAAGCTTGGGACTTGGATTTCAGAAAGCTTTCAGATGTTCAGTGTATCCAATATGCTTTGGAAATGTGAGATATAAATTTGAGAGAAATGTTGGCACTTAAAAGCAAACTCTTAAGGTTGTTGGCTCCTCTTGCAGCTCTCAAGAATTTGGTTGGGCTCAACCTCTCCTCAGAATTTGTCCCTGTGAGTAGAGCCAGAGCTTTCTTGAAAACCTCATCTTGCATGCTTAGAAGCTGAAATATAAACTCCAACATCACTTATGCGTGGAAATTTGTATGAGGTTGCAAGCTGCAGTAGGTTTCTCCTTTCCTTTGCAGCTTGCATGAGTACGTAGTTCCACTCCAAAATGTCACCCAGAGAACACCCAGCCAGACCCGAGTGCTACAACCTCCGGTTGTGAATGCGCAAAGCCAAAGCTTACCCAAATAACTGGAGCAGCAGATGCTCCCCTTGTCCCCCAGCCAGATTAATTAGCACACCCTGCCGTTAATGTAAATCCTGTGCCTGTGTGCTACCCAAAGTGGTGTTCCAAGAAAGGTGACAACTATGGCTCTGATGGAGCGATGGAGGAAAACACCCCGGAAGCTGGCGGCCGTCAAACAGGGGCTGCCAGCAGCATCCTCCGTGGGTGCGGCAGCCTGGCCACACTCCGCCTTGGTGAGAAAAGTCACTTGTATACAAGGTCCCAGAGTATCTGGGCCTCGTTAGCTTGGAGCTTATAAGAATATTTGATCTCAGCAACTTAGAGTTTAATGTTTAATATATCCTAGGAAGTGAGAGAGAGAATGCCAATTTTTCATTCAGTTGATGGAAGGCAGATTTGCGAGCTTCTGGCATAATATAAAATAAAGGCATTTCAAGACAATATTTCTAAAAGCTATACTGAAACTAATGAATATACAAGCACCTAATTTTCTGTAATCCCAATAACAGGATTCTGCCACTCTTAAAAACACCTTCATCTAATATTTTCTGAGTGGCATTTATGTAGGTATAGGCATGCCTATAAACACTCGTTTAAAAGAAATAAATGTAGTGCCCTGCTGTCATATAAATTAACCTGAACTGATACCAACCTCTATTGACATTTCTGTTTGTGTTTTAGGAACAGCTGTCATTATTATTGGACACATGCCGAACCTGGGTGGCTTGCCCTTTAGTAATGTCAATTCAGCTGTAATGATTTTCTGAGCAAGGATGGTTTTTCTTTAAAGACTGAAACTGCTACTTTCCCTACAAATTAGTGTTGTCTTTTTTTCTGCCAGCATGCCATTTGATGTGAACTCTATTGCAGATTGAAACAGCTGTATTAGCGGCTGATAAATATTGATCAATCAAATTTGCTATGAATAAAGCCAGCAGTAATACCAGAGAAATTTTGGATGCTTTTCTGAGGTTTACTGTGATAGTGATCTTGGTGACTGCCAATTGGCTGCAGGACTATAAAGCAAGGGCTATATTTTGGAAAATATAAAAGCTAACTGTTTTCTACGGTTACAGGGCAACTCCATCCTTACTGATAGCATAGCAAATAGACTAATCTTTAGCCTCCTGCAAAGCAGCAAGTGGCTATCGTGCGGCACAGTTTGAAGCAGAGGTTTGGTGGTCTAGTTTTTGGAGAAATTGTGCCTTTTTTTTTTTTTTTTTTTTTTTTTTAAGATGAGTGAAAGTCTGTTTCTATCCCCCACCATTTCAGTGAAAAGCTACAAAAATGACCTCTGCTGAAATAAGGTGGTGACATCTCAGCATTCAGCAGCTGGAGAAAATAGCTGGGAATACAAGCGTAGCCCCACAAACCATGTGGGATAGCGCTGCAATGGCTGTGAGGTGCTGCTGCCACTTGGCCACAGCACTGTGTGTGACAGACCTGAGAAGGAAGGGACTGAGGATGACCACCGGCCCAGCTACGTGGCTGGGGACAAGTACGTAAGAGGCGGAGGCTCCTGCTGCTGGTAGGTTCAGCAACTCTGCTTGGAGAGCAGACTCAGGGTGGTCCTGCATCTGAAAGAAGCAAAGGGCTCTTGGAACTTTTTCAGGCCCTTGCTGACCAAGACCTTCACGGGGGCGGGAGGCTGCCTTGTATCTACTGCTTTCTCTGAAAAGGTGTGGTGTGCCAGCCCTCAGCAGACAGCTTTTATAAGCCAGGTGATGTCCAAGAATATGCTTCAAGCCACATGCTTCCTAAAGACTGGTTTGCTCTGATTGAGGTCTCTTTTAAGGTGATAATTCAAAAACTCATTAACACATTCCAACCACTGATCTTCACCAGTATTACTCTACTGAGTCTCACAAGGAAGTGTTTATACTGCCTTTGGATTTTGTGTACTGCTGAGAAAATGGCTTCCACTTAAAATATAGTGTAGATAAAACCATGTTTGTTCATTCATATCACAGATGAATCAATTTCAATGAAATTGGCCGAAAGAAGATACTGATTATAGAGAGAGGTAACAGGAGCCCAAACTGGAAACTAAAGTAATTCAAGCCATGACTTACCTGTGTAGAACAATGTTGTGCCTAAACTACTGGAAATTTTCTCTTTCGGAGGAGTTTCTTCAATGGGGAAAATAAACAGAACTCTGAAACTTGGCTGATGATGCAAAATAGAGTAACTCCTGGTTAGATGGCTTCAGGCCAGTATAATGCTTTCTTCTGAATTTACATGACAATGTCAAAATAATATATGATTTGATTTTCAGGAAAAACAAGAAACGCATTGCCTTGGTGTGATGCAAATTTACTTTGGTATTTTATATATGAATTTAGATGTGATAATAAACTTTAATATTCATGCCATAGAATAAAAATGATCAATATCATTACAATCAAAATGTAACAATAAGAGCAATGACTTTTTTTAAGAAACAAAATAATTCGATCATTCCAAATAACTTGTATATCATTCAGTTCTGCATAGATGCTTGCTGAGTGATGGAGAGTATTGTATACAGATATATCTTTTTGTATTATTGTTTTATTTTTTTAACAGAGTAAAAGGGGTAAGCCTGGACAATGGTTAAGTAATTAAATTATAGCAATGAGAAGACAGCGTGACAGAAAGAAAGAATTGTCAGAGCAGGTGAGTAGTTTTTCTGTCTACTGTGGTATGTTTGGTACAGATGCCTAATTGTATAGCTTTTTCAAAGTTTGTGAAGATTTATATAACAGCATAGAGTTTCCGAGTTTCTTTTTTTTTTCTTTCTTACTATTTTCTAAACCAGTTCTGTTTTCCATTAGTTATTTGCTACAACTCACTAGGAAATTATAGTCCTTTTTTTTTTCTTTTTTTTTTTTAAAGAAAACTTCTACACAAATTAGCTTTAGGTTTTCTTTTAAAAGTGTAAAGACAAGACAAAAGAGGTCATTTTGAAGGCCAATTCCTGTGCTACATATTAAACAAAGCTTAGGATGAAATTGCTTTTAAAAGCAAGTTTTAAATATATACTTAATAAATTAAGTATTATTATTGGGGGGCTTAGAGGAAAATTTATATATAGGCATGTTTTCATGCTGACATAAGTGATGAAAAAAAATCTCAGCAAACGGATTGATGATTACTGAGCATTAGGAGTCTAGCAGCATGGGCTCATGAGACAGTTGGAGTTAGAGTGCAGTTAGAAACATAAGAGCAGCCATGGCAGATGAAACCCAAGGTCCAGGCCATTCAGTATCTTCACTCTCACAGTGGCCAACAGCATATGTTTGGGAAGAGCCAAAGACCAAGTGGAGTGCGAGGAGCATGTCCACCCTCCCACCTTTCAGCACGCAGTGGCTCTGGATTTTCTGGACAGTGATAGTATACTTGATGGATTTCTTTTCTGTGAATATATCTTAATTGTTTTTCTAGTGCATGTACAGTTTTGGTGTCCACAGAATCCCGTGGAGATGAGTTCCAAAATTTACGCCCAGGTTGTATGGAAAAAGGATTTTTGTTTGAGCCAATCCCTTAATAATTTCACTGGGTGCCTTCTAGCTCTGCCACTGCCTTCAGACCCTGTGAGGTTGTGCCCTGTTGGAGAGGACACAGTTCACACTGGGGTCACCATTGTTTCCTAGCCTCATTCTTACTCACAGAGCTGCCCCGTACCTGCTGCTCCCAATGCTCATTTAAGAAATAGCAAATGATGATTCCCCTGACACCTTCTCCAAGTCACCAACCCTGTGATAATCCCTCCAGCTGTGCCAGCTGGACAGGTGTGGGCAATTCAGCTCCTCCGATGTGTCTGGCGTCTGCTGCAAACACCACCTCTGAGGATCACTCTGACTTCGCTAGGTCTGTCTTCTGAGATGGAGGAGGAGGCAAGAAAGAAAAAAATGTAAAACTCAAACAAAAATCAGAAATTTTAAAAATATATTGTGAATTTGGCATACTGAGAGTTTATAGCCCTGTTGATGAAAATCATCAATCATTTTCATCCCAGCAGCCTGTGTTTGTATACAGAGATTTCTAATCTAGACTCTGAAACTGTAGAGGTTTATTCCTTGTTCAGCTTCCCTGTGCTCTATATTTTAATTTTTGTTTAAAAATAATATGGTAGAAATTCAATTTTATATTTCAGTTGTTTAGTTCAATGTTACAGTCAGACAATTTTTGCATTAAAGATTTAATATGGAAAGAAGGTAATGTAATTTCATTGTAAAGTCTAAGTAAACTGCCCACAGTAGTTCTGTTCATTGAAAAATGTGTTAGATTTACCCTCTCTTTGGTAAGGAAGTGAACTCTAGCATGACTTCCTGCTGAAATACCTCTGTAAACCTGTTATCAGAATGTTACTCTCTGCACTATTGAACTATAGTCTATATTAGACATGGATCTTTTGACTGTCTAATCAGTTTATGTCCCATTAATACAGCCCATTTCCTATGTTTTGGATGTGCTGATTCCACAGATGGCAGCGGTCAGCACCTACCAGTAAATGTTTGTACATTACTTGATAGTCAGGAGAGCTGTGACTCCCAGAGGAAGGCTTGAGCTGACAGCGTCAGTTCTTACATCCTCAGGTCAAGGTAACTTTAAACTGATGATTATTAGAATTACACAGCTAAGGAGTGATTATCTCAACTAAAGAGAAATTATAAATAAAAATAGCTGTATTTTTTACATATCTGGTTCTTATGAATCCATATATACAGTTAATGTTGACCATAACTGGTGTTCAATGGACAAGTACTGCCAATAGAAATTTAGGTTATGCTGTTAGTAGGTCGACAGCTTTCACTTCATGTCCCGCTGACCCTGTGACTGCTCAATAAGGCTTTTGGTTCTCCATCCTGGCCTGCCTGTGGCAGCACTTGCTGCTCACAAGACAGATGTGTTCTGCTCTGTGTTGCCCCACATGTACAGATTATAAATCTTTCACATTTTCTGCATATCAATATCTGACTGTGTTTCCAGAGGTTGAGTGGGAGCTACCCACTCAACAGCAACACCTGTATTTAACTATTTTGAAAGGAAGTTTTCAGGGCCCTTTTGGAAATGTCAGTGCTTATTCTTGGAAGAGTTGCATCTGATTTTAGCACCTTCACAGGCAGCTCCAGGTCTCTCTCCTGTCCAGGTTGGTGCTGCAGTAGTCCCTGATCACCACAGAGAAGCAGAAGCAGATCGCAGCCACAGCCAAAATGATGTGGAGCGCAGGGCAGAGCCTGCTGAGTTCCCTTCACAGCAGCCTGGGTCATTGGCTGTGAAAAACATATAGTCCTCTCCTTATACAATAGGGAAAGTATCTCAGGCAGGAGCTGTGAATAATTTGATAGCTCATCATGACAGCAGTTCATACCAGAACCCAGTGAATGACATAGAAAGGAAAGATCTTAGACAGTTATTATTATTTTTCTTTCCATGATAGTTTTAGCTGAATCATGAAGGAATTTGAAACATTGTGGGGAGTGCACTAAAAACAGAAGATGAGCTAAAAGGATTTGGCAGTACTTAAATGCATTTCAGCTCTTCCCCAGACTATGATGCAGTCTATAGAAAATGCAAACACATTTTGCCTGGAGACATCTAGTGCTGCAAATTAGGTGTAAGAGTAAGCTGATGCAGTAATCCTGAAAGGCTATATCCGACTGCTCACTGAAATATGCCTCTTCTACTATTAAAAAAAAAAAAATACTTTTATTGTTGTAATGCACGTAAAGACGGCTGGGCAGCCAGCTCCAAAGCAGTGCAGAGAAGAGAGCAGCTGAGGCAGGCACCTCCACATTGCAGGCCTGAAGGGCCTCTCCCCGCTAGGCCTCTCCCCTCTAGGCCTCTCCCCGCTAGGCCTCTCCCTGCGGCCTGGCAGTCCATTAGGGACCTGTCCCTCTGTCCTGTCCTGCCCTTGCTGTCTGGCTCCCTTCTCAGCCTGACAAGGAGTGGCTTTGTTACTTCGTTTCTTCAAGCGGCTGTTGAACTTGTTTCTCAGATACTATTGCTAGCAACAACTTCAAGACGTGATTCCTTTAGACAGCAATGTCCAGCAGTCGAGAGCTGAACCACCTCTATCAGCCTGTCAGCCCGTTAATGCTGTAACATTCTTTCACCATCTGAATGTGACCTGACTTTATCATTAGTGAAAGAAATTTTAAGCTTTTGCAATGAGAACTATAGCGCCTGTAATCCTATAGCTGTAATTGTAGCATAATTGAATACACAAAGTTTCATAGATACCTACAGTAGATGGCTTGTCTGTGATAGACATCTACAAGTTAATGGCATGTCTGCTCATGAAGGTCTTGTGAGACTGTATAATTAGACTGTCCTGAAAACCTCCCCCAACTCTGATTGTCCTTAGTGAAAGCTGCCTGGGCCTCTCTTCCTTCACTGTCAGCTCCGAGCTGTGCCAGCAGAACTGCTGCAGTTGTGCTCTGCCTCTAATCGTCTATCTATGGAAAGCACATTGTGATTAGTTTTGTAGGAGCAGTGAAGGTTTAAAAACAATCTTAAGAAACACTGAGCGTCATTGTTCGGTGTGTCTCTTTCATTTGCTGTGGTAAGTAGAACTAAGGTAAGCATTTCACCTCAGTGCTAAAAATATTCCAAAATCCGCTTGAGAAAGCCTAAGATAACCTGATCTCAGGCCCTGCTTCAAGCAGCATGTGGGAACATGTACCTCCAGAAGTCCCCTCCATCTAAGACTTTTCTGCAGTTCTACAATTCCAAGTTAACGCACTTGAACTATCACAATAAATCTGACAGGAAAATCACCAGCAATGAGACATTCCCTGAGCTGATTTACTCTGGTCTCAAACCATTGTATATATTCTGTCCTATCAGACGCTATCTGATAGGAGTTCCTATCTATTCTACTCATCAAAAAAACAGGTCGATGCTACTTTTTACACAGCTCGGTAAAGGAAAGCTTTCTACTACATTGCAGTTCCAGTTGTACAGTTGCATTAATTAAGGGAGACAACTCTGAATAGGGGGGGTATGTGGGCGAATTAAATGGTTGCAGCTTGAAGAAAAGATGTGGGAAGACAGCATCAGTATAAATTAATTGCATTTTTTTTTCCATTTAGCCTCTCAGGAAAAGGGCAATTCTTTCAGATTCAAAGATACTTGAAGAATATTATATACGTAATTCACTTCTGTAATGTGGTGGTTTTTCAGTGAAAAGAACGTCCACAGATTCAGTCACTCAAGTGATCTTTTTCAGTCCTTTGTTTTAATGGATCTATGGAAAAATAAGTCAAAGTTATAACTAAAATTGGTTCCAGTTTATGAGTGGTGGCTTTGCAAACTTCAACTTTATGTAAGTCCAGGGATCAACTCTTGTGAGAAAAGCAACACAGCAGAATATGAAGCCTGTTATTTTTGGTAGGGTGTGCAGTGCTGAGCTCCATGTCTCTGTTCTGATCTCTGAACATCTGCTGTAAGCCACGGCTTCCTCATAGCTCTCAAAAATGGTTTGTGCCAACCAACACAAAGCATCAAGCAAGTTGTCAGCTAAGTCACTGGCATTTTTTCCAGCTACTTGCCATCAACTAGAAGCCACTGTGGTACAAAGGAGTTTTAATTTGGATGAGGAGAGAAATTTCAGCCCTGACTGTGAGTTATTTTTGATCATTGAGTCAACCAGGCCTTTAACTTCTAGTATATTCTCACCTTCTGGGCTAGACGTTTTTCATAAACTAACTGGCTTGTGTATTTGTCTCTGTTCAGAAATATCCTGGTATTCTGATAATGTGTTAACTATTTTCGTTTGTATGAATCCAAACCTTGACTTCCAGGTTTATTCTGCTGTGCACAGTCTGTGCATTATTTTTACCCATGATCTGTACTCCTTCCCCCGCCTTCCCTACTGGCACAGATGGGGAAATACTCAGTGGCTTTAGAATAAATCTGTGATGAACTGTGAAAATCCTTGATCCTTTCAGTGGCCTGGACCAGAAGTGTGTTTTCAAATTCCTTTGAGTTTTGGTTTCAGAGCCTCAGCTCTGAATTCTGCTGCTTCTCTGTTTCCTTACTGCAGTCTGTCAGGGCAGGCTCAAGTTACTCTTCTCTGTGCATTTTACCTGTTTGCTCTTCATCCTGACTGGTTGTATTTCTACTGAGAGAGTTCACAGATCTTCCAAAAAGCTGATGAAAATTCACTTGCTCTCTGCAGGTAGCCTTATCCCAGATAAAGCTGACTCTTCGAAGTGCCATACCAGTCAGGACTTGCCTTGTTTTCTTTCTTTCCAATTGTTTGTAATGGTTACCAGGAGATTGACCCAATGCTCTTTGGCTGTGGGCTTAGAGCTATGCTTACAACATAGTCCTTTGACCTGCCTACAGCATTGTCTGTCCAGGGACGCAGCTTTAGCATCAAGAGCACCTTTGCTGCAGGAGCTCTGCTGTGCTGCTTTGCAGTGGTCAGGAGCTCTGAGCAAATGGGTAGGTTATGTTAATGGTCACTGTATATTGTTTCATATACTTCTCATTAAGATGAAATTAAAAGTGAAAATCAAGCAGATTCACCAGAATGTTACTGGTATGATTGACCAAATTATTTTCCTGGTCTTAAAAGAAGGCACAGATTTTGTACCCCAAAGTAGGATTTGGGACTCTGAATTTTAGCCTTCTAAAAGCGAAGTGACTAGGCTGAGCCATCTTTACTTTTTCTAGGGTTGACAGAGATAAAATGTCATCTCCAGTAGATGCTATATTGCACTTAAGTGGGACAGAACAAAACATGCTCTGATGTGTCAAGCTGTCGGGAGCCCAGATTGCTGGCTTAAATGTGGAACTTCTCAGTATCTGAAGTTATCTGAGATGGATCCTACCAGAAGAGTTTGCAGTCTAAATATGAACTAGCCTAAGGTGCAAACTGCACTTAGCATGCCAGATATGCTTCAAGAAAGTGTAGGCATCTACGTAGCATCATCATCAAAAAATCTTCCTGGAAGAGGTTTAGAAAAGTATTTGGAAGAGCAAAGGCGGTTGTGTGATACGTGAGAAGAGGAGAGCGGTTCTGGCACACTGTAACAGAAACAGAATTATTGCATACACCCCTCCTGCTACCTCCACCCCCAAAATCTGAAAACTTCCTGATTTGTGTTCATCAATAATTAAGAGCCCATCAGCAATACTCAGAGGGAGCTTGCATTGCACTTCTGAGCAGCCAGATAGTAATGTACGGTGGAGAGATCCTCTCTTTCAAATCCCAGGGCTCCAGGCCATGCAATGCTAGTATTGCATTTTCAATTAGCTTCTGAGTGAATGCTTGGCATATGCAGAAGTGAACTGGTACACAATTAGCTTATTGTTCCTTTTAGCTTTGTGCTGAGAGGATCTGAAGGACTGGAGAAGAGAGGGGAGAGGGGAGTGGGGGGAAAAATAGTCAAGCCAGCGGCATCTCTGTGGATGTGGAATAAGGGAGCTGCTCAGCTCACACAGATCCACTTGCTAAGTCTGGAATTACAGCTGTTACTGAGGAGCACACAGCGTGGCTTTAGGGAGGGTGCCGGGGAGAGCCGCAGAACGAGGCTCTGTTCTCAGGCGCTCCAGGCTCTGCTCTCGCCTGCCTCACCTCAGCATTGCGATGGAGCCCAACAGCCCCAAAAAGATCCAGTTTGCTGTGCCGCTTTTTCAGAGTCAAATAGATCCTGAAGCAGCTGAGCAGGTAAGAAGACAAGTTTCTCTCATGGTTTTGAGGGAAAGGGGTAGAATGGGGGCGAGGTGCAGGGTGGTAACAGGTCATACTTATGGCCTAAATGCTTTTCCAATTTATATTAGCTTAACTACAGATTAAATGCTTTGGAGGTTATAGCACTGTCTGGATACATGCAAAAAGAGAGTTGGATATATCCTCCAGCCAGAATAAGCCTTCTTTATCTTGGGTAGATTTATTCAGTATATATTTTCTGTGCTGTTCCTGTAACTGGACCTTGTGCTCTAACGCATACGCTCCACTTGAATACACATTCTCAATCAACTTAAGAAGATTGTTTTTATATAAAGCAAAACGTGAAGTTTATAATAGGTACCTAATAAGACATATTGCACAGTCCAGTTAGAAGACAGCTTATTTACCATTCATTTTAACATGATAAAATGAGTTACATTTTGCACAATTTATCCCTTCAGTTATATCCTGTATTTTACATGATTATTATAGTCTTATTTATATCATTTCTAAAATGTTTTAAATATTTGAAAAATATCTACGTAAGTGTAGAAATTTGTCTGGATGTAGAATTATGTATGTATGAGATTAATATGTATACTATTTTAGGTTTTGACTCCCATACACGTACACAGATATCTGTAATATATATAAAGCAATAGAGCAGTCTATAGAGGAAATATGTTTTTCTGTACACATGGTTATTATGTACAGCTATGCATAGATGTACATAAAGAAGGACAAACATAAGCTTAGTAGAAAAGCTGGATAAATTGTAATTAGGTCACTCAGTATATTTCTCTCAGTGCAAGTACTTCTCGACATTTGCTTCTATTTTTGTACGTCTAGTTTTAGATGATACCAGGGGAATAGCATAACCTTGACAGTTCTGTGTTAACGACGAAAGTATTGGCACCTTCAGGACAGGTATCTTGTTTCCTGAATATTCTGATGTGAGCCTTTGCCAGAAAGTGATGGCTTGTGAATGACCACTGAATGAAGAAGTACTAGAAGGGTGCAGGAGCGAATTGCTGCAGGTCTTCATTTTGTCCATTGGTACTTCTGAACTATAAGATGTCCACGTTTTATGGAAAAGTCCTGCATTGAATTCAAGCAGGATGTGTTCTGATTTTTTTTTTCTGAAATCTGTAAGAACCATAGCATTTGGATTTCACTGAATTCTCATGGCTTTTGAAATGCTGTGTCACAAAATCTGCCTAGTATTTAAGGGTAATCATTTTGTTATTGTGAGTTTAATTCCAAGTGCTATTCAGTTATACTGTGGAAGTGTGATGAAATTAAATTAGTAAATTCTGCAGTCAGCTACTCTAATCTGGAATAACCCCTTTAAACCTGATGACGTAATTTTCCATTTACAGCTCTGAAAGCAAAATTTGAACCCAGCTCACTACAGAGCTCAGCAACTAAAAAAGAACAAATGCACTGACATTGAGCACTCGTGTCAGTGTGGTTTCTAGCTGAAATACTCAGTCTCTCTCTTAAATTCAATAGAATATTGATAGCCTGGAAGTTTTAGTGTAGCAACTTTCAATGCAAGTATGTCCATTATAGGAGGGTAGTCCATTATCATGCAGTTCAATCAGTGTTAATGGAACAAAAAAGCTTAGTCAAATAAACTTCAAATAATAAGAACTGCATACAATTTCTATTCAGAATTACATATTGATAGGTAAATATCTATGCTAGTGCCATTTGGAAACATTCTTTTTAAAGTCTTGACTATTGTTTTCTTTAGTTAAAGAACAATAACACCACTTCTGGCCACAGTTTAGAAATATAAATTCATCAGAAAACGTATATGCAATGTCAGCTCTCAAGTGTGCCTCAAAAATATTCATATTCATAATTGCTTGTGAGAGCTGTAACAGCAGTAGCTATTTGCATATATAAGTTCACAAACTACTGCAGTTATTTTCCTGAAACAAAGCTAAATGCCAATATTTTAAGATATAACCAAAACACATCAGCAATGAATGTCCAAAAACTTATTCGAGAAGGCTCTCCCCTGTGTTTCAGATTTCAATATACAAGCAGCCGCATGACCCTGATCACTGTCAGTCCAGAAGAGCAGTCAGAAAGACAGCGATGTGCTGCTGTTCCTTCAAATATTTTCTTTTTTAACTTTGCCTGGTTTACAGTCAGGAGGACATCACATGGATTGATTGCTTTGCTTTGGGCGTGGGGGGATTGGTGGGCCCTGATGACTCTGTTTGGTTTGTGCATGTTACAGATCAGGAAAAGAAGGCCTACACCAGCATCACTCGTCATCATGAATGAGCACGTGCCCCCGGGTAAGTGCCAGCATACTTTCCAAACTATTGAATTTGTGTATTCGGGATTGTCTGCAGAATGGTTAGCCAACGAACTACATGATTTTAGAAATCCAGCATTAATTTCGAAGCACTAAATATTAAATAATGGACCATAGAACAGTTTGGAGTAAAAACCATGAATCTATGTAAATCTTGGCCTTCAGATGATGGCAATAATTTCAGTATTTTATACTTTTCTATGTTTTGTTGTATGCACAAGGAAGTAAACATGATCCCGATCCTTAAGACATAATTTGAGTTCTTAAGACATAATTCGAAACACACTACCTACTTTACTTCACATCAAACTTTTATCTTATATAGCCCTCTGCAACATTATTTTCCTGTCTTATCTGTTCATTCTTTAAAAAGCAGTTCAGGCTTTTTCTCACTGATATATCCTTTAGATCATTACTGCATGTCTGAGAAATGCACTGAGAGAAGCATTTAAAGAGCCCTGCTCTTGAGGTTGAGATCATTGCAGCATAGCACGGATTAGGGATGTTCAAGCATGGCATATGGCTAAGGTTATATTATTTTGACACTGCAAGTGACCCATGCATTTGCTGCAGGGCTAATGCTGATCCCAGTTTGGAGAGTAGCATTCTGGCCTATGTTTCAGGCAGTTCAGCTCTCAGTAATGATGCATGAAAGATCTGCCTCAGACTGACTTTCCTTAGGTTAATGGGATCTACAGTGCCTGTGTTGCTAGGACTTAATTTAAAGCAAACTCACCTTGACTGATAATCTCTTTTGCAATTCACTTTGTACAGTTTGTACCGTCATATTTCCTTTTATAAACAGATACTTGGTAGAGTACCAAATCAAAACCAAACAGAGAATAAGAACTCTTTTTAATTTACAGGAAATTTTAGTGTAAACAAAGTGGTGCATGTCTGTTATCTCCTTTCCTGCAATGTTCATAATAAATCTTTAAATAAATCATTTTTATTATCAGTTAGGATTGCTGCAAGTATCAGTAAACTTCCATGTAAACCCAAGAGCTAGTATTCGTCCTTTTCATTTATGTTTATTCATTGATATGTTATCCCCTCTTATTAGGTACTGGGAAACTAGTATTGATGAAGGTTCTTTGGTTAAATTAAAATCTTGTCTTTTTTTTTATTATTATTATTTTATACAGAGTAAGACAAAAATAACAAAATTATAAGCACCTTCATTTTCTTTCCCCCCTTCATGTCGTTTGTGCATGAGTATGTGCATACATGTTTCCATATGGCATGCTTGATACAGGCAAGTGTTTTGAAAGGAGTGTGCACATGTAGCTATGTAAACCTACCGAATACAAGATCCACAAAGCCAAATTGGAAAGACAGATTATAGATTTACAACGGGAGTATGAATAGTAAATAAATTCATTATGGGTGTGATCTTGCAAGGTGCCGAGCAACTTGTGAAATTATTGTATACCTTCAACTTTCAGAGGAGTCAGCAAGTCCTAGAGACTCTTGCCAACTTGCAAATTAAACTCCAGCTGCTAGTTTGCTACTTGATTTTGAATAGAGTTCAATAGTATAACAAATAATGATTCATCTCCAAACAATGGTTAATTCATTAATGCTTGTGTTTACAGTCAATAAAATAACAGTAGTAAGGGTGAAAACTTGACACTACCACAATTTTCATTAGAAGCATGATTCTCTAAATATATGAGAAAACTGAGCAGCAGAAAAATTAAGTGATATTGTCAAAGACAACTATTAAATTAGAACTGGACTAAACTAGAATCCTGTCTCTTGATTTTTACCCACTGAAGTACTCCAATTCCCTCATTAGGAACAGATAGTGAAGTATATGCTTCCAAGGGCATGAAATGCATGACCCAGTGCAATTCTAAATGTTCAGATGCCCATGCAAAGTTTACTCAAATTATCTAAACTTCTTTTATTTTGAAAATCAGCGAGAGGCATTTTCTGAGAATTAGACTTTTCTATAGCCTTCTGTTGCATCTGCTCTTGATTGCAGCATGAAAAAAGTAGCATTTTTGTGGTATTCTGGCATTCTGGATATAGACCCATCTGGAAACCAGAAGGGAGTAAAATGACATTTTTGGACATTTCAAAACTTTGTAATAAATTCTGTTTGAATTGTGCCATACATAGATCTAAAACAGTCATTTTCTTCTAAGTCTTCTCATCCATCCCTGATGTCTACAGCAGATTTGAGAGGAATCTGTCTTCACGGATGTAGGTAAGGGCCATTGTACTATAAAGTGAAGATGGAATGGCTACTAAGGATAAGTCATTTAAAACAACATTTGGAGATGACAACTACTTCAAAATTTTAAGAAGAGTCTCCTTGGCTTCCCTGCTTCCAAGGAGACAGTAAATGCCAGACCACACTAAATGATTTACAGGCAGGTGGTAGATGTGACTGCAGGAGCTAATATCAAGACCATAGTATCATTGATTGGTGCATTTGTTCCTGCTTACTCTGGTTGGCATCATATATAATTTCAATCAAAGTCAGCAAAAGAGAAATTTGAATCATGACAGCATCAATAATGATTGCAGTGAACATTATGGGCTTGTGAAGCAACATAGTGATAAAAAAACCTCAACTTTCTCTGTATGTGTTCTGTAAAGTGCTTCATTGTGGATTATGTCACATCTCAGCAGAGAAGTTAGCACTAGAAAAATTGAGACTCAAGTTATGAAGTGATTTACCTTGAGTGATTGTTGCCATCAATTGAGCTATATTTTTTCTGAGAATCTGATATTTGCTTTCATAATATCTAATTGGTTTTACTATTATTTGAAATTACAAGACCGTTTTACTGTCTGTGAGAGCAGAGCCTAATTTTAGTGGGCAGAACTACAGAAACTTGCAGTGCCTCATCCTAAGCAGGATGCCTGTATGGGTTACTGAGGAAGCCCAGTCATATCCTGCTATAGCTACAGTTGTTCGATCCCTATCCTTTAAAAAAGGGATGTAAGTATGTGGTTAGTTTTAAAGACATTTTTACCTGTCATGCTGCAGAAGAGCTTAATCCAAAAATTGCTAAAAGCTCTCCTGCTTCTTCTTTCTCTTGCAGTATCATTGAAGCCAACAGAAACTGAAAATTACATACCTGGAAAGCAACCTTTTCTTTAATGCCATAATATACTCACAATCTCCTGTCTCCTTAACAAGTGTAGGAGAATGTATATGAAAATCAGTTCTTACTATATGAAATACAGGTCTATCCATGCTT
The DNA here is from genome assembly GCF_040182565.1 of Anser cygnoides. Classification (NCBI taxonomy): domain Eukaryota; kingdom Metazoa; phylum Chordata; class Aves; order Anseriformes; family Anatidae; genus Anser; species Anser cygnoides. The sequence goes on along the minus strand of NC_089878.1, from coordinate 16,749,700 downwards.
TAAACCAGCAGTGTCATACTGCAATGGCTCACGTGAAAGCTGGTATTAAGGCAGAGAAATGACGGCTGAGGGAGGAAAACATATCAGACCACGGCTCAGGTTTAATGCCATTAGTGCTCACTTTGATCAGAAAACAATGCCAGTGCTCCTGTATAGACTGGCTTTGTTACCGAGCCAAGGCAACATCAAACAGTCTGGCTGGCAGGGTCTGCTCAGCTCATGTCAGAGTGTTCAGTCTTCTTGAAATATTAGAATAGGGGTAAACATTAGAATAAATTCTGTGTTTCTGAACTTTCTATGTATTTGCTGTTTGCAACTCTCCTTTCTACTCAGTTGCATGGTTTGGCTTCCTTCCTTGTAATGTAAATGTTACTTTGTGTTTGGAAATAAGAAAAACATAGCAATGTGTTTTGATAATTCTTCAGAGCTGCCTTTTTGTATTTGGCAAATCTCATTTCAAGGTAGAAAAGGTAACTCGTAAGAAGGCTGTACCCGTATCCAGATAAGGAACTTGCTTGCAGTCTGTGTTTGGACATTAGCAATTTTTCTGTTGTGTTCCCAGCTGACTTTCAGTTGTCCAGACAGGGGCTCATGCCTCCCAGCTCACTGCAGGATCTCCAGAGCTCTGGTGAGATGCCTCAAGGGCAGGGTCAATATTTAGTACAGCCTCAAACAACGCAGACGGATGGGTAGTGGGAGTAAGAATGGCCCTTACACCTGCTGCAATCCCATGACAACCCAAAGCAGATTAGGGTGGGGTTTTTTTTTGCTTTTTTTTTTTTTTTTAATGCTAAATTGGTTCTAGACACTCCCAGTCTATCCCTGCATAATAAATCTTATTGCCATGTATAGCTGTGCTTTTCTGATGATGCAAACTATGCCAGAAGTATATCCTTGAGAGGGTAGATGTGTTATGTTCTATCTGACATTGAAGTTTTACATTTAACAATCACATTTTTTCTTGCAAGGCAAAAGAGAGTTGCTAGGTAGGAGACAGCTGTTTCTGGTCAACTATAAACCAGTCCTGCAGTCCTTTCTCGGGCAAAACTCTCACTGAAACTTGAATCAACAGAGAACTCTTGGTCTCACAGTTCATGAAAACTGATATGTTTTTCAAAAGCATGAGATTCTGGTAGGACATACTGCCTACTTTGGTTCAGAAAATAGAGAGTGAGTAAGCCAAATAACAGCTGTTTTCAATTGCAAATTTAGGCTTCTAATGTGGTTATAAAAAAACCTGTCATTAACTTTTTTTTCTTTTTTTTTTTCTTTGGTCTAAAAAGTTGGCCTCTCTATATGCTAAATTTGAATATCATTTAAGTGTGCTGTCTGTTTTTATTATAGTCTAGGACTTCATGGAGGTATGGCAGTAAGCAATGAAAAAGATTTGTTTGCCCGCCACCACAGGACTGGTACAGCTAGCTCTGCGTGCGTTACCGCTGGCACAAAGATGCTCAGAGATCAGGCACTGCTGGTCCGGGCAGTGCAGACCTTTGTGTTCCTCAAGGCTGTGCTGAGAAGGGCCAGCTGACACGGTGAAACAATGAAATACATAAAACAAACACTGCATGAGCCCTAACAGGCAACAGAGGAATTCTTGAACTGGAAAGAAAATGTCTATGCTTGAAAAAACCCTGCTATCTGCAGGCTGATGTGTGACTTCAGAACTTCAGATGTTCAGTGGCAAACTACATCCCTTTTTTTTTGCCTATTTACGCTGTGCTAGGATGTTGTTTCATTTGGGTTAGTTTGAGTTTACTCTGCAGTTCAGGATCACAGAGTCCCTGGGACAAGCCACAGCATAAGTTCCTCACACATATGATATGTGAGTGAAAACTCCATGATCTGACCCACAAAAATAAAAAGAAGTTCATGGACTTAAATAAATTAATGAATAAATAAGGACAGGAAACTGTGCTTGAGCTGTTTTTAATGCAGCCCAGAAGCAACAGCTCACGCATTCCAAACAGAAGCCATGAAACCTTTTTTAATTTAAAAACAAAAATAAAAATTCCTTAGCATCTTTCAAAGGCAGACAGGATTTTATGTCATCATCATCATCACTTGCCAAAGGACCTGTCATGCTGCCTGCAGTAAGGTAAAGACACCACGCTGGAGGACCAGGCTTTGATTTGGCTGGAATGAACTGTGCACTGCTCTGTCTGATCTAGAGGTTATCACAGAGGCACCCGGATGCATTTTTGCTGTTTTTTTTTGAGGTCATGAACATAATAGTTCACAAATATAAACATTCCCACAATTCATGCATTGTGTAAAACACATAGTCTGGAGCAGTGTGAAATGCATACTGCTTCATACAGTGCCCAAGTAAGCTACATGTCTTGAAGATGAAAAAGAGCCAATAGTTTCAGGTCTTGTATTGTTCTGAACTGGTACCTTCAGGTAACTGTCAGGCCATTTTAACTCGCCATCTTAGCTGTCATATATTTGGTATTATGCCTTCACTCTTCCTTTGGCTGTTGTAGACATACAGCCTAATAAAAATATGTTGTGTCTGTAAGTGTTACGGTAGTTAAAGCAGCCTTCAGATTTCTTTAATTTGCACGGAAGAACCGCTATGGTAAAGAAGTACAATAACTACAAAGCATTATTGTGCCTCCTCTTTGGATGTACTACGTGGTCCTCAGCTCAGCTCAGGATGAGCCTTTGCTATTTGCAGCTGACAACCTAAACCCCCAGACTACACAGACAACTACAGTCTACTTGGCTGAAATAAGTAAATTCACAGTCAAAACAAGACAAGTTCCTCACATTCAGTGATGTTTGTCTTCCCTCCATGAGAAGGGGAAGCATGAGCTGCAGTCACGGTCATAGAAAGCTCTGGGTTGTGGAAGGGACTGAGTATGACTGCTGTCTGGAAAGGGAAGCTGGACATTTACAACCAGAACTCAGATTTTGGACCTAGATGGGAGAAATGGTGCGGCTGAGAGGACATGATGCTCATTCATAGTTTGGGTAAAATTACATTTATCCATTTCTCTCATTCCATCCTTTTATACTCCACAAGTGAATTTACTTCCTCTTCTACTTACCTGTGCAGCTGAGCTCCTAATGTGTGCCATGACACTGCTGGTTGCTGCTGCTTCCTGCCCTCTGTTGGTTTTGTGTTTGACGGGTCAACATCCGTGGAGCTATCTGAAAGTACAGGAGGTATTTTTAGAACTGAACCTTGTACTCTTCATCTGTTTTCCTCATTCCTTATACAAAAGCACCATAGAAACAGCCTTCTTCCATCCCAGGAGATTATTTGCAAATCATTTTTAATATATATGGTTTCGTGTTACATATCTCCAGCTCCTTGATTATCCAGTGTCAGGACTGATAAGCTTTCAAACAGTTTACCTCTGTTTTCATCTTAATGCACACTAATGTGACAAAGAGGTGTGCCATGGGGTAGAGAATAGCAGTGTGGAAAGCTACATAATGTTGTGAGAAAGCCAGTTTGACAGCTTCAAGCTTTATTACGCTCATAAAGCTTAGCACTTTGCTAGAGAAACCCTAACAGATTTGCTCTGTGCCAAATACTTATACACTTCATACAATTTGTTTTGGTGAGAAATGTGAATACATGGTGAGCTTCCGATTTAAAAAAATGAAACATGTAGGCATATGTAGCTACCTATAGTCAAAGTACCTAAGCTATATTTATTTAGTACAGCTATATGAGCAGACAATTATTGGGGCTTGTGACATTTAAATATATATTTTTGATCAAAATAGGTCCAGTTTAGCCTGGAGCAAAACATTCTGTTTGCATTTTGAGTGTTGGGTTATTTGTTTGTTTGTTTTAACAGCAGAAAAAATCATAGACAATTTGAAATTAAGTCCATTTAAGCACAGTAAGACAAATTGGCTTAAATAAGAATATCAAATTATTATGTTTTAAGATTGTTTAAATTATACTTCAATAATATAATAATACTGATCCTTTTTTTTTAACATAAAGTAATAAACTAAAATCCATTAATAAATGTTTCAGCCTTCCTGAGGAGAAGGGGAAAAAAAAAAAAAAACAGCATGGGGTTTGTCTGACCTCTACTATTTAGTACTTAATGCAGCACTCATTCACCATGGTGATGTGTGCAGAATAAATAGATAATGTGGACAGATGAGAGAGAATCCATCTTTTAGCACTAACCTCATTATGTTCAGAATATTGGGGAGGGGTTGCACTTAAAGCATCAATCAAGATAGCCCCATTTATTGAGCTTCCAGAGAGGGAAAAACAATTAACTCTTTATGTGAAATAATTCAAGTTAAAGCCTCACTTCAACATCCACCAACAGTAGGAATTTAATGAATTTGGACTGAAAGCTAGCAGGAACTCTAACCAAAAAGATGCTATCAGTCAGGGGAGTTTTCAACAACTGCACAAGGCTGGACTGCTGAAACTCAGAGACTGTACGAGGACCATAGAGCTTGGCTTTCCTTTCCTTGTGTCTGAGCTGGCTGTGTCATGAGCTGTGGAAATATGATCAGTTGAACCAGCCTAATTCCTTTTTACAGTCATCTAAACAGTTCTAGGATAGAATTATACCGCATGTCTGTTGGAAGGAACTGTTTTCCTCTTCCACCCCTCAAAACCCTAATTGTGTGTCTGTGTTCAAAGTCATCACTTCTAATATTTTCCTTAAATAGCTTTACTGGGTGATCAAGAGAGTATGATAGCAGCAGAATGAAGTGCAGCTACACGCTCATTTCTTTTGTGTTTTCCTTGGGATACCTAGGACACAGGCATACCACAGAGAGTGAATGTCTTGGCTTTTTTTTTTATCTTGTAGAGCCAAACCACACTTATAGAAGTCCATTAGCAGTGCTAAGTACACAAACGTGCATTTTAAAGGCAGTATATTCCACTTGAGACCATATCCTTCATTCTGACAACATAAGCAGAGAAGAGTCACACACAGCAGTGCATGAGCTTGCTTGGGCCAGATGGAAAGTTCTTATTGAAGTAAAGCAGTGAGCTTTACTGCGTCCTACAGTACTGTTTATCCTGGTACGTAGACATCCCACAGCCTAAACGTTTCAGCACTGAGTCTCTATCACTCAGAAAAGAGAAAGGCTTATGGTGATAGTATTCCCTTCAAGTCTCTCTGAATTCCCTGCTGTAGCTATTCTCAGACAGTGGTGTAAAGCAAAGATGTGGGTGAACCTTTCCTGCTCTTTTTCTGACCACCACCAATTTGGAATTATATTGAAGAACTAAATGTGTTGGAGGAGGCCGGGGGAACCACGGGGAGGGGGAGAGAGAGAAAATAATATTTTTCATCAAAAGAATTGTGATCCAGGTGTTTTGATCCAGTTCAACATTATTTTTTTTACTTTCTGTTTTTTAAATAAGGTAAGTAGACAGCGGAGCTTTAATTGTTTAGAAATGTGCTTTCAGGCTTCCTAAAACGCTGATGCTAGTGGATGACTTAGGCCTTAATGTGTATAGCATATCCTGTAGGAGGGTGTGGAACAATTCATTCCACATGAATCACAATGATGTGCTGCTGATTGTGACAGTGCAGATGAAGACGTGTAACACAAAACACAGGATCCCCTCTGGCCCTGGTATTTAGTGAGGTTAGTAGAAATTCTGAAAAATGTCTTTGGAAATTACAGGCTAACTTATTCTGCCTTAACAAATGATTGCCCTGTCATTTCCATCCTGTCTAGCCATGTTCATGGTGAGAATGAGATTATGGAACCTCATTATGTTGACTCTTTGAAAACTTCCAGATAGAAAAACAAAGAATGAATCCACAAAAGTGACATTTGCATCTTCTTTTTGTATAAGGGTCATAAAACCCAAGAAGCACTATTGCTAATAGTTCACTTCATATGCACATAAACTGATACGTGTATGTGAGGGGTTTTATGCATGTGCAATCTAATCATAGGAAAGCAGAGAGTAGTTGGCAAGGACTAGCTTTAAAACATATTTTTACTGAAATCCTTGAGGTATTATTCAAAAAGGAAGGAAACTGCAAAGGCAGCAATAATAATCACTGGCTAAGGAAGAGTTTTATTTGGTATATGTTTTCTTCTCCCCTGGTAAATGTCACTTTCCAGACTGTACAATATACAACCATTCAGCTAGGATATTTTTTCTTGTTTTATGAGCTATAGCAAGCAAAGAAATGTTTGACTTTTTCTTAGTTTTGGCTGTTGATGATGCCTTTTATTTTAGAACTTAGAATGGTCTTGTTGCTCACAGCAGAGAAAGGAACAGCTCAAAGGGGAGTTACTGCAGCTACAACTCCAGTACATAGATTGCCACCGGTGGGTCAGTTCCAAGCCATTTTCCATTGCAATTGATCCCTCTATATAAAGCTATTAGGGAATGCTTTAAACGTATACCAGGGGACCAGCTAGTATTGTATTTCTGGTCATCTTGGATTTTTCTTTATGATCTTTGCCTCAGTTGTATTTAGATTTCAACTTCTTCACTATCTCATTTGAACACAGACTGAACATAAATCAAGCAATCATCTGGGAAGTAACATACTACTGACACTATTCAGTATTACTGGTGAATTCCCAACTTGTTCTCTCAAGGTACTTAGCTTTTTTTACTTGAAAATATTTAATGAACATGTTAAGTCTTTTCACAAATATATTATTAGGAGTGTTAGAGTCAATGGGCAAACTATTTGGGAAGGTTTTGTGAATGTGCTTTGGTAATAGTTGGTAAAACATTAGCCATTATTTGCAAATATTTAACAGTTTGGCAGTATGTTTTGTTTGGACATATTCATTTCAGTGGGAAGTTTCTGCTCTTTGCTCCTGTTCCTCCGAGTATTTGCTGGCAGTCACTGAACAACTCTGGCCCTTTTCAAGCCTCTTAGAAGCAATCTTCATCTTTACTTCCCCCCTTTTTCCTCTATGCATTTCTTTTCTTTCACTGTCGTGTTCCAGGCTAGTCTGTGCTATGAGTGTGGAAACTGCCCTTAACCCATGAGCAAAGATGCAATCTTTGTTGACGTATGCTTTTGTGTCAGAATAGACCTGGTGTCAGTATAACCTTTAAATAGGTACATTCTCCTTCTACACAGACAGTCAAATTTTGAGACAAAGTGTCATGCTTTAGGTTGATTTTCCAGTCCTTGTCCCTTGACTTGTTCTATATCTCTGTGATACTCTGTTTTTCCAAGGCCATCTTGCACTTCACTTTGACCCTCCAGCACCTCCTGGGGCACATAGAAATGCTGGCTGTCAGGTTCTCCTCCTACTGTAATGACGTTCTTCCCCAGAGCCACCAGAGATTATGCCAGAAAATCAGCGTCACCCTAGTTTACATATATTTGCCTCACAAAGAATTTTTCTTATCTACATTTCAGTCCAGAAGAGAGTTGAATCATGCTAAAAGAATGTCCATAAAAGAGAGTTGTGTGCAACTCATCATGTATCTTTTAAGACACACTTTACACACATCTGAGACTTGAATTTACAAGCAACATTCAGGCCAACAGGCCAAGGATTTCAAATTCCACATCACCAATCACAGCAGTTTGCTTCAGTTTGCTTCACTTTTATCTAGTTGAATGAATTAACTTGGATCTCACAGATGGAGTGACTATTAATGTGACTGTCATTATTTATATGTGTATTATATATTTTTATATTTTGTTATCTATATTATGCATATGTGTAACAATTCAGACTAAGAAGTCAGCCGACAGATGGCTGAAGTTCTTTCCTAGTTGACGTAATGCTAGAAATAGTTCACTAAATGACAGTCATTTGTCTGTGTTGTTGTTGCTTGGTTAGTTGGTTGGTTGGTTGGTTCCTCGGTTTTAGATTTTTTTGTTGTTGTTGTTATCTGGTTGGTTGTTTATTTGTTTACCATACTCATGCTATATATCTTGGATAAAATTGTGGCTTTGAAGTCAATGGCAAAACTTCCTGTTGCTTATGGCCTAGTAAAGTCGGTAGTAAAATGATTTTCTGTTTTTCGCTTTTTCTCATAAACTCTGGTTTGTTTTGCTGATGCAGACCTTAGATTTGCCACAGTATTTACACTGAGCAGCACTGAACTTGTTTTGAACTTCTGAGCTGGAATTGTTTTGTCTAGAGCAGTATTCACTTCCCCTAACCTTTCTGTAAACTAAACCAGGCACTGAAGTACCTCTTGTTCCAGAGGGTCAGAGCATAATCAGCAGTGCAGTGTGTGCACAGATGACAAATTACAAAGACTGGGGATTAAACTTAACTTCGTTGTGCTGGAAATGGGAAAATGTACTTTGCTTTTAACTAAATGATATTATTCTGGAAGGAGTTAATTTACTGCGGCTTGGAAACCAGGTATAGGCCAACCCTGACCTGGTACTTCTGGTCACAGTGACACCTCGTGGTCTTGCAGGAGATGTCTCCCAGCTGTAACGCCATGAATTACTAGCTGGGCTGCAAATTACATGCAAATTACAAGTTTATCTCAGAGAAATTCCCCCAAACCCTGTAAGATGTTTATGTTGGGACCAAAAAAAAAAAATATATATATATATATTATCAGAGATACTGAAAGAAAAAAATAAAAGACTGACTTCCTTTCTTCTGATTCCACTCTTGTTCTCATTCTTCCACTCTTGCCCCTTGTTCTTTGAGAGCTATCTCTGTTGACTTCACCAAAGAGAAGTCTGTGGTATATAGATACACTTCAAGATAGTGATACACTTCAAGAAAGCAGCTCCAAGCCTAGCATTGATAGCATTGATCTAAAGTCAAGTCAATTATTCAGTCAGTCATCAGTTATTCAAAGAGAAAATTTATTTTAAATGTATTTCTCATTGCTTAATTTCTTTCCCTGGGAAGAACTGCCGAGTCTGTAACCATCCCCATACAACTGACGAGGGACTTCTTGTCGGGAAGGTCTGCCCCAGCATTCCTGCTCACCAACCCTCTCACAGAGCAGGGCTACAGAAGAGGGCCTCGCAGGTGTGGGGCTGCAGGACTTTTGCTATGAGAAAAAGAAATTTTAGCATGGAAGATTTTTTTCATGACAGGTTTTTCCACAAAGGCTGCTTTGTGTTCTAGTAAAATCATGACTGGGCAAGTAAGTAAAATAGTAAATGGAAGTAGTAAAACTAGCAAACAAACAACCAACAACAAACCACCACCAACAACAAAAAACACTCAAATATTACAAGGGGACTTTACCATTCTGTCAAATTAGTTCAGTTTGCCTTTAAAAAACTCCTGATTATGGTGCATATTTTGGCCACAGCCTTAAAAATTGTTAAGAGTCTAGCTGTGTAAAAAATACTCACCAAAGTGCATAAGTGCTGCTCAGATCACATCCTGCCTATGCAGAGCAGCAAAGCACAGCAGATGCAGACATGCTCTTGCTTACACCCATCTGTCTGTGTGCATGACTCCTGGATGCATTACAAGAGGATCTCCATTAGCAAAATGGTGATGATTAGGAATGTGATGGTGTTTTGCTTAATGTATGACCAGAGTATTGAAGAAGGCAGAAAGAAAAACTCAGTCATTATTGATAAGAAATAAGTCATTATTAATAAGACAGGAGAAAATAAAGAACTTAAAATATCTTCCAATGTATATTTTCAGATGCTATATTCATTTATGGGACTTAAATATTTATTTATTTAAGAGGTTTGGAATCTCTTAGGGAGGGAGAACAGAAAGTTGAAAACATAAAGCTTAGGAAAAAGATGATTTTTTGATGCTTGTAATAACAATTCATGAGTGCTCTGTGGTAAGGCTGCAGACCTGATTCATCACTGTTATATTCTAGTTTAATGCTAGTGAAACTAGACTGATTTACATAGCTGGGTGTGAAACTGGAATAACAAGCTCGTGAAGCAGGCACCACCATACAATTCCTTTTTAAGATTCGTGTGATGTGAACAAATGCATTTAGATTCACATTTGATATTTGTAATGTCTCCAGTTTCTTCCAAACCAGATTACAGTATCAGAATGTATGTTTTAAAGAAATTTTGATCTGTGTATATTATGAAAGGGTTTTATTTCACATTCTTACAGCTGTGCAGTTGTAAGTGGGCCCTTGGGTACTGCCTGTGTGGTGTGCAGTGATGCAGACACTGCTTAGACCACATGCTGTTGTGTTGGTAGGAGAAGTATGATCATTCTTTTCATTTAGAAGTTGTCTTTGAGCACCGTCAGGAAGTATTTGGTCTAACTAAGATGACGGCTGTCCATACTCAGTACTAGTAATGGCTACTTCAATACTGAAGGTGGGAAATAGCTTTGTGAATATAAATGGGCTAATTTACCTGGAAAGAAAAGATAAAATGTCCAAACAAACTGATTCATCAGGCCTATGGCATTTTAGCTAATTCTGAAAGGCTGGTTACAGTCAGAAGCTCATTGGAAAAAACTTCTAGATGAACTAGAGCAATGTTGAGCCAGCTTAGTGCAGGAGATGGCATGACCAACTACCCTTGGGCTGAAATAGCATGTAAATGCTGAGTTAGTAATAAATTCCTTGCAGAGCCATTTCCCACTGGTATAAGAATATGTGATCTGGATGTAAAGAAAGCCCAGGTAAATCCAAGCCTTTTGTTTAGGTGCAGGATATGGAACAGCCAGGTGGTGGAACAGCACACAGGTCTGCTCTTCGCAGACACTGGGGTCCTTTCCCGTCCAGCCAAGCACATCGTTATGTAGCACCCCATGTCCAGCTGCCCAGCCCTTCCTAACAGCTTCAAGATTGACTCTCCCTGTGTTGCACTTCCAACAGAACAATCAATTCAACTCTCTGATGCTGTAAGCAGGAGTATATCAAAATAAATCCAGAGAAAGTCACCATCTAGGAAGAGAATTCTGCAGAACGGGAGTCTCTTTTTTTTTAGAAAAGGAAACAGTAAAATCAGTAAAATTGCCACACTATGGTTTCATCTGAAGTTTTTTTGTTGTTGCAACTTTTCACATTTATTTTTTATAACTGACTTTATTTTTTCCAAGTAGCAATTAAGGGCATGGTAGTGCAAAGTGCTGCAGCCCTGTGGGAGTTCCCTGTCCTACAAGGGGGTTGCCCATAAGCAGAAGACCACTGCCGCCTCCTTGTTCTGTCCCACATGCACATTTCTCTCTGACCCATTCCCTTTGGTTCCATCAGTTCAATCTTTCTCTGTCCCCTCAACCAGGACAACCTTGCCACTCTGTGCCAATACTTGGTGTGCAGAAGCCATCTACCGCACAGTCACCTCAGCTAGGGTGGCAGGTAGGTGCTGTCAAGGTAGCATGGGATCTTCCACAGGATACGTGCCTTAACCGCAGGTGCCTTACATGTTAAGCATCCTAATGCTTGTGTTTGTAGCAAACTCCTCTCTTTCCTGTTTTTATTAATATTTCCTATACAAATCTTGCTATTAGTGTTCCCTAAAGGAGCAGGCAGTAATTTAGATGCCGATTAGTGTGTGAAATGCAGCAGAACAGTAACGAATGTACTCTCCTGTCAGCGTTTGACTGAGGAGGGAGAAGACCCTCTAGCTACATTTACCGCAGCAGCTGCAATACTGGAGTTTAATGAGGTGCTTTCGCAATGTGAAAATTTTCAGAAACATATACTCGTGCCGGGAGGGCCTACCAGGATATTTTTTTGTAATTAAATGTAATTACATCCATACCCATAGTCAAGTTCTCATTGATAGATACAGGCAAATAGAAACCAACAAGCAAAAGTCGAACAATTAACTACATGAGGGTTTTTTTGTTGTTGTTGTTTTTGTTTTTTAATGTTTGCCTTATCGTACTTTTTCCATTTCCTAGCTCCGTGGTTTAGTAAAAAGCTATGAAATTCTAGCTAATCCAGCAATGTGTGGTTAGCGTTCTGCCAAAAGCAAAGTATGAAATATTTTTTGATCTTATTTTGTCTTCTGGAAGAAAGGAAATGTAGTTTTTATAGCAGAAAAAATCACAAAGTGATATTACACCAGTCAATTTCTAAATCAGATTTCAGTGAGCTTATTTTACAAATACAAATGCAAATACAAACTGTGGTCATCAAACACCAGTGAGGCAAGCTGGTAGATTAATAATAATAATAATAAAAATCCTTATTTTACTGATGGAGAAACTGAAATGTGAAATGACAGAAAACAAAATGTTCAGAAAATTTCTGAACATTTCAGAACAATTTCAGAAAATGCCACTAAGTGGCAAGAGAATGAAGAATTATTTGAAAAATAATGCATTTCTTTTTCTGGTTCCTGAAATTGTTTGTGCCATTTGAATGCAAGTTTTTGAAACAGGTGATCCGCCCTGTTGCAAAACTAGCACACAGCAGGGCTGAGAGCAGGCTTCTGCTGCCCACTGCTTGAACACCAACCCCCTGCACCTGGAGCCAAGAGTCACCCTCCTTTTCATCTCAGGAGATGGCTAAGGGGAGCCGGAGCCAGGAAAATGAGTTTCCATTTTCTGCCTACAAAACTGTGTGTCATCATCAATCATATTCATAAGAAGTCAGCAGTTGGTTCATTTCTTTCACATTTTTCAAGAGAGAAAGCTTTGCTGACAGGCGTGGTAGTGTTTCACCATGGAGACACTTCACAAAAACTCACGAAATTGGCAGAATTGTTTCATAGCTGTAGCATCATCTGATTTCTGTCTCCATAGCTTGGTGTGTCCTGCACTAAAGTCTGCATGCAAAAGGCTGTGTCCATAGCTCCGCTCATTTACTTTGCTCTTTCCAATGGTACCATTGACACAGTGCAGGGGCAGGACTGTAAGCAGGCTCCAGACCAATGGTGGCATCATGTCCTTAAACTCTTTCTTCAGGATCATTTCACTGAGATTCAGACAATTCTTGTTTAACTTTTTAACTTACATCTATTATAGGCACGTGACTCGTGCATTATTTCCACTATCTGAGCAATTAAAGAATTATTGTAGTTATTATTTTAAGGGCAAATTTAGATACTCTGACCAGAAAAAAAAAAAAAAAGTCCAAAACCCTACCAACCACCTATGATTTTATCTGAAGCTCCACATCTTTGTTTTCCCAAGGAAAATGCCAAACTCTCTACACAACACTTTCTCCAACAATTACACCAGCCTTTTACTGAGTTTCTCTTGTGTAAAAGCCAGCCTCTCTGACCTGGTCTGTTCCTCCAGTTCCTGACTGAAACCCTACAGAAGAGGCTTTTATTTGTTCTTGCCAAGAGGAAAGAAAGCAGGGTACTTAGCTGGATGAGATGAGCTGTTGCTGGATGACTCCACTGCAGAGTCCATGAGTGATATCAGAGGCCACATATTTTAAAACACATCACCTCTTGCCCTGCATGACTGCTGCAAGTGCATTAATGTTACCCAGTGGGAGAAGAGAGGCAGATGAATTTTGATCTTGAAAACGACCATCAGGCTTCCCTCAGCATGTCCTTGCTGTTTCCACAGCAATGTAGATTCAGGAGAAGAGTGATGAGCTGCATTAGGCAGTTGTCATTCTGCCCATAGCCAGCTTCCGTATGCTCTGATCCTGTCTGACCTCAGATAACACCACCTTATTTCTGACCTCATGTAAGGACACCCTTGGAGTAGCTCAGCTTATTCTGTCAGCTTGGTTGGGTGGCTGTGCTAATAAATGTTCAAAAGAGCTAAGCTAACATGAGCATGTGGGAGACAAATCCCCACTTTCCAGTATCTTGGGTACATACAAATCTGTTCTCAGTTCTCATCTGATTTCTAACACACCACTTGAAAACAAAAACGTAAAAGCTGTCAAGAAATGACTCGAGTATTAGATTGTAGTTAGCTAATTAGGGCAGCTGAGAATAAGTCAAACTGGAAAAATGCCATATATTCATATCTGGAGTATAACAGAGCAGTATTGTGTTCTGTGAGCAATGTTACGGTCTGTGAGAAGAAAATGGAGCATCATTAAACAGTCTCCCTGGCCCCAGAAAGAGAACCTGTAGGGAGAATTTATCTAAACAAGAGTTTAATTTCATATAAGACAGAAGTATACCTGATCAATTGAATTCTCCATGTGTAATTGCCTAGTTATAAACAAGACAAGGAAATTACTTGTTCTGTATAAATATGTGGTGGTTTTTTGTGAGTAGAAGTGTGCACAGTAGTCAATGGGAACTGAAGGACACTGAGAAACAAGGGATTTCATTCTCCCTTGTGAATCATGTCTGTTTAGTTTCAGATCATTTCCTCACCTCTCTCAAGAGGAATTTATGTTCAAAGAGTTTAGTAAAGAAATTCAGTTTCTAATTGTCAATGGATTTGACAGGGGTGTAAGGGTGGGAAATGTCTTGTTTGATTCCTGTTACATGGATACGTCTCAGTTACAGCAGCTGACAGATCATGTTCTTTCTTACCTTGTACTATCCATTCTCGTCACAAATTTTGCTGTCTCTGAGATCTCTTCTCATGCCAGAACTAACCTGTTGTAGTGACAGCATCAGTGTGGACCTGTGTGTCTCTGGTGGACACGCTCTTATTAAGAACATGCTTTCATGACATTATTTAAACTGCTTGCAAAGCAATATAATTTAGACTGGAAAAACACTATTTCTATCCAAGGAAGAGTGTTCACACAAGTATAATTGCAACCCTTCAGTTAGACCAGTATAGCTCAAACTATTTCCCTGGACAGGGAGCTCTTGGTCGAGCTCCAGTGCACACTGCCCTCCTGCTCTGCTCTCTGTCATCTCTAAATTTCTCCTCTAGCTTCTGCTACAACCCACTGCCCATGTCTCTCATCACTACCTCAGCTGCACACACAGAAGAAGCACTGCCCTCTTCTTGCTCTATCTCCCTTGCTTTACATCTTTTCCTTCTCTCCTATGTGCAGAATTTTTGTGTATTTTCTATTCCCTGCCTTGGTCTATGGCATACAGTGATCTCAGCTTCCCTTGTTCCTGTTTCTTGTCACCTCTCCTTAAAGATCTATGCTCTCCATTGACACTTTTTTTATCAAAATAAGCATGCAATGCTCTTTCTGTCCTCAAAATGAATGTCTACCAAGATGTACCATTGACCAAAACATACCTCCAACCATCTCTGTCTTTCCTTTTATCTCACAACTCATGTAAAACACTTCACACTTTCTGCTTCAGGTTTGTCTCCTTTGGTCCTTCAGGTTCATTTCTGATATCTCTTTATTGGATTTGAAAAACTGTTTGTTTTTGTGTTTTTGTAAGTTGTTCTTGAATTTCCACAGTGTTTGATGCTGTTTATTGGCATTCCTTGCCCTGCGGATATAAATGATTTGTAACTCCATACAGGACCAGTTCTTGTTCACAAAATTACCCTCTTATAAAGGTTGCTGGATGAAAGGAAAGGCTGGAAACTTTCCAGTTCTGGTAGGTTTAATGTCACCCCACTAAGAGGAACACTAAACGTGCAAGTCCAAAGGGTTCGAGAAATGCAAATCCTTAGAAACAAGACCTGAAATATGACAAAGCTGCTGACAGCAGCTTTCCTTCCTTGTGCAAGTCTCAGCCTGAGTTTACCAAAAATACTTTGAATTTGGACAAGCTTAGAGTTTCAAGAAGGAACGGGACATGACTTACTTTTCATTGTTCCTTGCTCTAAGTTCCTGATTTATTCAATTTTCAGCCTTTGAACTAAACCCAGGATTCTGAGCTTAAAAAAAAAGAAAAGAAAGAAAAGAAAAGAAAAGAAAAGAAAAGAAAAGAAAAGAAAAGAAAAAAAGAAAAGAAAAGAAAAGAAAAGAAAAGAAAAGAAAAGAAAAAAAGAAAAGAAAAGAAAAAAAGAAAAGAAAAGAAAAGAAAAGAAAAGAAAAGAAAAGAAAAGAAAAGAAAAGGAAAGAAAAGAAAGAAAAGGAAAGAAAAGGAAAGAAAAGGAAAAAAAGGAAAGAAAAGGAAAGAAAAGGAAAGAAAAGGAAAGAAAAGGAAAGAAAAGGAAAGAAAAGGAAAGAAAAGGAAAGAAAAGGAAAGAAAAGGAAAGAAAAGGAAAGAAAAGGAAAGAAAAAAGAAAAGAAAGAAAAGAAAAGAAAGAAAGAAAAGAAAAGAAAAGAAAAGAAAAGAAAAGAAAAGAAAAGAAAAGAAAAGAAAAGAAAAGAAAAGAAAAGAAAAGAAAAGAAAAGAAAAGAAAAGAAAAGAAAAGAAAAGAAAAGAAAAGAAAAGAAAAGAAAAGAAAAGAAAAGAAAAGAAAAGAAAAGAAAAGAAAAGAAAAGAAAAGAAAAGAAAAGAAAAGAAAAGAAAAGAAATCTAATGTTGAGTCATTGAAGTCTGTGTCTCTCTGTTATACTATCAATATGAAAGATTATGAACACTTAAATAATCACTCATTTAGCCAGCCTATCTTCGTGCTCCAAAGAGCTTTAAGAGGATACTAGGTACTGCAATAGTTATTTACAGGTAGGGAAGTCAAGGAAGAAATTAGTCATCTACCCAAGGTCATGCAAATGTCAATGGCAGGAACTGGCCTCCTGATTGTCTTGTCTAATTCCGTATCTTTGGGACCACACTGGAGTAATCAGCTCTGTTTTGAACCACATATTTTATCCTGGAGTGTAAGTCATTTGGATGTCTCTAATATAATGGTAAATCCATACTTTGAGTAAACCCACTAAGTCAATTAATATTTGCAAGATGCATGGACATGAGGGTAAAGAGCACAACAGGAAATGCAGACAGTCTGCCTGGACTGGCTCTCCTCACACACAGCACACCGCAAGCAGCAGACACATAGAGACTAAGCTGGATGAAGTGATGTTACACAGACCTAGTTCTTCTTTCAGATCTGCTACACCTCAGTAGAAACTGCACAGTGGTATCTGCACGTGGAAAAAATTGTAAGGCATGGTGGCACAATTAGGCATTGATGTCTGTTTTTAAGAGACACTTAAATTTTAGAGCTCCAAACTACTGTGCATCAAAGATCCCATATGATCTTTGTCAAATATTTGGGAAATCATCATCAGAAGACACACTTTTTGACCATTAACCACATCAAGACAACACTAGAAAAATAATTTAATCTGATGCACAAACTGATTTAGTGCTATGGTTAGGAAGATCCTTGGCTCCTCTGCTTCATCCAATTTCATTTAGTTGTTCAGCTAGATGTTCAGAGGTGCTTTTTTCATTAGAAATCTCTAGCATTCACTGTTTCTTCCATGCCTATGCTCAAGAGCAAACTAAGGCAACAAAAGCAAGCAGTACCAGGAAATATTTCACAGCCATTTCCAACACTACACCAGTGTTTTTTTAAGATGAAAGACTAGACTTAGTTACGCTTTGGTTTGCTGGTTTTGCATGTTACTGTTAGGTGCTCTTGAGTGTCATTGCTAGTGTATTAACAGCTGAATGGAGGTGGAGTTCTTGTTGAGGATTACTGCAACCTACCAGGCGTTGGTAAGCCTGCTTTTCTGGAGAAATGGGAGAGTGCAGGGCCTGGGCAGAGCAGCCCTGGGTCCCCACAGCCACTCAAGCATGGAGCCCTGCTGCCAGCCCAGCCAAAGGGCCGGGTGCTGACCACACACCACCACTTGTCAGTTCACAGTCAAAACACATGAGTGAAGGGCTTTAGACACAGTACTCATGTCTAAACGCTAATCGGGGCCTCTGGATTTCTGAGGCACACAAACGAGCTGTAAATCAAAAGGGAAATTTCTTATTTACAATGGTGCTGTAGGGTGCAGGGCAGAGCTGCAATACTTTGCACTGAGAAAGTCTTTTGTACTAACTTTTCTCTTTTCCTATCTTTTCCTCTTCTAGAAAAAGATGAGAAGAGAACAAACATCTCACAGGCAGAAGTAAGTGAAATATATATATATTTTTTCTTACAATGCATTTACAGTTAAAATAGACCAACTGTTAAAATCCCTTTGCGGCCTACTGGTCCATCCCAGCTGATGTCTTTCTTTGCGCAGTCACCCCACCTCCAACAGCACAGAAGGTCCCCTAGAGCAGGGAGCTGGCCAAGGCACATTTCCCCTCCACCCCGCCGCCCTGCCCGCTCAAAACAAAACTGACCTGGCCCAAGGTGGCCCTGCCAGCTCGTCCCAGCCAACACTGGCTGTGGGGCTGCAAAACCACTGCAAACTCGCCCCTTGCTATTGCTTGCCAAGCCCATGGCTGGCACAGGATTGGTGCTGTCTGCAGGACAGCTGAAAGCTGGCTCCTCCGCTCTCATTTTCTGATCTCCCCTTGCACAGCTCCTGCAGCTCCTCAACCACTTTCTCCTCCCTTGATTGCCCAGAGAAGCTGGCAAAGCTCTAAATAGCAGCAGGAGGTATTGATTGTTTTAGATTTGGACTCTAACACAGACTCACAGTGATTCACTGGGGTGAGGATCAACAACCTATCCCACAGTGTTTATAAATAGCTTGCTTTTTCAAAAGAAGACAATTTTTTATTTATAAATGTTATCACTCCATCCACTGTGATAAGGTAATATGATTGGCTGTATTCATGTGGAAGTGTTTTTCTTAAGAGCTGTCTCAAATGTTCCTTGAAGAGATAGATCTGAATAGCACTGGAATGTATTTCAGTCAGTTTTTGCTAACTGTACATTGCTCTAATTACACTTGTGTTACTCTGTATGTAATTTTACTGTTATTTTAGAACAACTCATTTTCGTATGTGGGTGTGATTTTTGGGGTCAAAAAAGTTTAACTGTGTCTAAAGATACCACTTAAAGCAGGCCTAGCTAAAGGCAGAGTGGTTGATGAAATTATTTGGGGAGTAATATAACACACTGAAAAAGTGCAGAGGGAAGGATCTTCCATTTACTTATGTAAAAATGTATGTATTAAGAATTTCAGTATTACCTTATCTATACACAGAAGCATTCTTTATACCCTGTTTAGTTGGAATATTGATTAAAGTAAATCTTGCATTATTTTAATATCTAAATTATTTATTTACCTTATGAGAGTCAGCTACATAGACTGTTAAAAACACAGGCTGCCTTAATTTTATGCTTAACAATATATTTTTGCAGTGAATTTTCAGTAATATTGGGTCTGTTTTGCCTGGGAGCTATAAAAGTTGCCAGGAACTGGCATCAGGTTTGCAGAGTATCATTTTCATAGAAACTTCTCGGAGTGACGTATGCACCCTCTAAACTTGGGGCAATGCAGAGCATTGCAGGATATTACAAATTGCCCATCACTGCTTGCATGTACTCAGATGTTGTTTCAGTCCCACCCTACTGTGGCCATAAAGGGTGTACCACTTACACTGGCAAGCACCCAGGGTGATTTCAAATATGAAACAAGAATTTGCATTTGTAGCAACCCTCCTTAAAACATTTTTCACATAACAAGAGGGAAAAGTTGCGTGGCAAGACTCTGAGTTGCCAAGCATGGAAGGCTCTCTCCGCCTCGGTCTCTCACCGTCTCTCTCTCTCTTTTAAATCCCCAGTCCCAGAGCGTCTCGCCAAAGCAAAGGAAGCAGAGCGTGTACACCCCGCCTGCCCTCAAAGGTACTGTCCAGGTACTGTCCCTGCCCCTGGCAGCACACTCCCCCCCCATTACACGCGGCAGCTTCGTCCTCTCCCGCGTGTAGGGGACACCCAGGGATGAGCCATGGCCCTGTGTGCCCATGAGTAGCACAGCGCAGGGCACTGAGAAGTTGGAACTTACCTCCCTTGAACACAGGATCAACACAGGAAGCGTGAAGCCTTACTTGTCATGAGAAATCTCAGGAAATGTTTAGAGGGCTTATGAGCTTTTAAGGAACTAACATAAAAGCAGCAGAGTATTAGCTGCAGTCAGGCAGCTCTATCTAGGCCTTTTTTCTCCAATGACTGAACAGAGTTGGACTTGCGAATGCTTGCAGGTAGGTGAGATCTATGGCAATTTATCAGCTCTTCAGACCAGCACGTTTCAGTATAGGACCATTTCCAGACTGCAGACCAAAGCCAGTCCTGCCAGGTGTCTCTGGATATGTTATGACTATTCTCTATTTCCATTCCTTCTGCTCAGCACAATAGAATATCTGATTTGTAGAGTGAACCCTGTGGTTAGGTAACTTACTGTAACAGCCAGTTCTACAGATCTCTTTCTGTAGCTTCAGTTCTCCAGCACTCAGCAACTGTGAAAACATCACCCAGGTGCTGCACAAGACTTGCTATCTGTTTTTCAATATGGGCTGGTTTGTTTATTGGATATTATAAATAATTTTATTATAGTCAATTGTAATAACTTATGGAAGGAAGAAGCTTTGCATGAGTAGCAATAACACCAGTTGATCTCACTGCTGTATTATTTTGCTCCATGAGCCTAAACTAAATAATGTGTAAATTAAGTGCTCTGTAATATAGGTCCTCATAGCTCCTCTCAAGGACTGCAGCCTACTCAGTCTTACCCCTGTTGAGGTCTGGGGAATTGCCTGGCATAGTTTGCTCCTCCATCAACTTTATTCCCAGGGAACAGTTTTCTAGTAGGAAAGACAGTTCACAACTGATCTGAAATATCTTGTACACAGAAGAAAGCAAAGAACAAAACGCCTCTCTTGTGCACCTTAACACCCTAAACTGCACGGTACAGCTAGACAAACAGGTGGACAGCTGAAAGTTGGTAATCCTACTTGTAAGCAGCTTGGATTGCTCCAAATTTAACATACTAAACTGTCATAAATACTATCCTTCTTATTTAAAAAAAAGTATTGGAGTAGAAAATTCATTATTCCTTCCTCTTCATTGCTATGAAAACATGAATGTTATTTTGTTTAGACTAAGAGATTAGTAGGAAAACATAGCAATCCAAAATACACAATGCTGTGAAAGCATTACTGTGAAATGCAGAATTTTGTAAAAATTCTGTAATGATTTAAGGAAGTCTACTTTTATAGCAGTTTGCAATACTCAGCAATATTTTCAGAATAGTAGACTTCATGATTTCACACTATTCACTCAGCTTTGAGTATGTTTTCCCGATATGCTGTTTCTCCCTCAGTGTACTCACAGGGTAGTCTTCAATATACAGTAAAGAATGAGATTCTGGATGACGAATCTCTCTCAATACTGTACCAGGGCTATAGTACTTGTTATATGGAATATACAAATACATGAAAATATATGAAATAAATATATGAAAATGCAGTACTGGTGATGATCTATGTGTGATAGTAAGTATATGGAGATCAGCTTCTTAGTTAAACCTGGTTGTATTTTCCTGCTCTGCCATCGCAGTCACCTAAACTGAAACACAGTGCTCTCATTTGTCTAACATTGCCCCCAAATACTTTGGTTCCATCCTTACAATGGTTTGGTCTGTCTTGAGGTGGGCCTGTAGTTGCTGTAGCGAGCTGTAACAAATCTATGTGTCTGCAGAGACAGTGTCAGGTTAGGGTGCAAGCAACAGGCAGGTTCTTATCACTATATATGTGTGTGTACTTTGGCTTCTGCTTTTATTTTCCTAAACAAAATTGCACCAGAGTCCCTGCAGACGTAGCAAATAGCTGACTCATCTCAGAGCATTGTTCTTTTTACTGGAATACAGTGTGCTGGAAAAATCAATGTAAGAGCTATTGATTTAGGTGGTAATCTGGAGAGCAAATCAGACAGCAAACCAGATAACAGCTCAGTTCCTGCTAGTATTGTATTACTATGCCTAATGGATGGCAAAGAAAATTTTCATTTTGCTTTCAAAATTATTTCTTTTGCTAATTCTGCTACAGCAGTGTTTGTTAGTTCTGTACTCTTACACTGTATGTAATGTTAGCAAAAGTCAGAATCTGAAGACCAAATTCATAATATTTTCAGTATGTTATGATTTACCTCTTCTCATGTTGTTTTCCAGGTATATCAAAACCTTTTACCTGAGGATAGTAATAATAACTAATGAAATACTGAACATTAGGAAGGCTGAAACTGCTTCTCTATTTCATGTCAGCTCTAATGTCATAAGCTAAACTTTCAATTTTACTAAGCTTACGCCGTTCCACATCAGTGTTAGGTTTGTCTCATGCTTGAGAATCTAGTTAATTTTTCTATTGTCCTCTGAGTTCATCACCTCTGTTTTGTCTGTGTCCCTCCTTTCTTCCCTTACTCTTGGGTGTTTATGTCTGAACTTCAGATTCTCTCTTCCCCAACTTCCAATGTGCTATTGTGTTAAGCTTGAATCCCCATCACTTTCTCCTTCCCATTTTAAGATCTTCTTCATGTGCAGAAGTTATCTCGTACCTCCCTATGAAAAACACCATAAAAACAACCAGGGGAACGTGTCTCAATTAGAAGTCACCAGTTCTACACGGAGCAATATTTTTCAGTCAATTCTCATTGCTCAAGGCTTCTTACTCCTACTTACTGACCTGCTTCTCATTCTGTATGAAAAAATAAAGAAGAATCCTTTAGGCCTTTTCCTCTGTATCAAAGCAGATGTCCAGCTGTTTTAGCAAAAATTTCCATTCATCCATGAATGGCATCCTTAAAGTTATCTTCATTATTCTGGTTGGGGAGCCAGAGGAGCCCTTGGAAGGTGTGCTGTATTCTCACCATTTCCCCACACACACCCACACGTGCACTCTCTGGAGAAGTTTGAAATGGGATAATAACCCTCTAAAGTAGAGAGGAGCAGCTCAGACTGCACTTATCCCTGGTAATGGTACTTCCTTGGCATCTCATTACCACATGAAAATTAAAAGAGCACATTTGAGTCTTGGAGCTACATCTGCAGCTTCCCATCGAAGGCATACTTTGTACCAAGGCAGTTTTCCTTTTGCCTAGATAATCACACTTTGTTTGGTATATCAGCTCATCCTTGAAAGGAAACACAGACTGGAGTGACAGGAAACCAGGTTTACAAAGACAAACACAAGACAGTCTGAGCTGTTCCCAAACCTGCATTGCTCCCCAGAGCTCACAAGTCTCCACATTATCTACCAGCCTTTGCTATTAATACTACCAGCTATTTAAATATCATCAAGGTCTTCCCTCGAGAAGGAAGTGCTCATTCCCGAGTGGTTTGAGGATTTCATTAACAGTGAGCCCACTGGTGTGGGTGTGCTAGAGGTCAGGGAAATAGGAAACCTTCCCTCATCTGAGTTCACCCTGCAGGAGGCTGGTGGGCTCATCATCAAGATCCTACTAATTTCAGTGGGCTTTACAGAAAACTCTTGCTGCTTTCTGTGTTCATTGGACCACTTTTACAATTAGCTGCCATCAGATCATAATTAAAGTCCTACCCCACCAAGGTGAAAGGTACCTTTGATTCTGTTTTTCCCCTACTCCTTGGGAGAATTCATCTTTTAAATTCCCCTCTTAATGTGTTTTTCTTTGCAGACAAGCAAAGACTTTTTCTTCAGCTAGGTCCTAACTACAGCATTTGAAATGGGATTAAGTCTGAGTTGTTATAAATCTAAGGAACATCCAACAACATAAATTTGGCTTGGCTCATTAAAACAACCAGGACTCACTCACTGGCTCTTCCCAAAGTGTTGAGACCCAGGGATTTGATACATGCATAATTCTAGTATTTACAATGATGGTTGATATTAAATGAGCTCTTTCTAGTCTCTGCCATGAATTTCAGATGCTGGGCTTGTTTAGTGCCGCCTTGTTCTTCTCTCCAAAGGAAACAACGTGCAGAATAAATGATTAAAATCATGATGTCCCTCCTGAAATATGTAATTTATTAGAAGCAATTAGTACAGTATGTGGCCCTCATCCAAATTTGTAACCCCTTAGGCCAGCTTCACAATGTCTGATGCATCTCATTACTTTGTGACTGAAGGTTAACAAGGAACATGGATAGAGTCTGGAGACATAAAGGATTGTTGTTAGTGTGGCAAGCACCAAGTTCACAGCCCACGAGAATCATCACAGAACAAAAATCTCAGGCTAAATTTACTTCAAGTGGCAGAGGAATTAAGTTTGTGAGTCTTAAGCAGTGACTACAGAAACCTATATGATTTTATGGGCTGCTTTCTTATATGGCAAACTCCAAAGGGCTTCTACCATTAACTAAATACATCAGGGCAAAACAAAGAAATATCATACTATACAAAAAAAGAAAAATACTGTGTCTCTGTGTGATTTGTGCTTCACACACAGTCTTAAATTAATTTTTTATGAAATTTATGTTAGCCACAATCTTATACACATCTTGCACTGCTTTCTGTACATCAGGCTAGGTTTGTCAAAATTCGCAGACTAAGCTGGTGCTGTTCATATGCTTTTCTTATGGGGGTAAATCACTTTGGCTCAGGGCATTACATTTTTCCAATCTCTACAATGATGAGAAATTACCTACCCTTTTTTAATGCGACTGTGCTGCACATGAGCCATGAAGTCAGAACAAAAGAAGGAGCTGGTTTTCAACTATCCCATCAGTTCTGAACTCATATTCCAGACCTCTTTGCTTTTCCAGCAGGCTAAGGGACTGAGATGAATTCTGGGCGGATGTCTGGGACTGCTCCACAATGCAGGCATAGTCCAGTACGTGAAGCAATCACCAGGGATGGAGCTAAGTACTTCTCAGATCCCTTAGCAGAGCTGCAGTGGTGCATTCTTCAGTTCCTCCTTTTTAGGAAGAAGATCCATCTCAATAGTTGTTTCTTGGGTAACAAAAAAAGTCAAAGCTGTACCTTATTATTACCTCTTGTTTGTTAATGTGTTGTAATGTAATGTGACACAGCACTTTGCTGTGTGCATTTTGCTTCACAGGTAGAAGGCACACATCTGCCAGGACTTCCCAAAGCACTGGGAAAAGAAAATCTATTCTGCAGTCTTGTATGATTATATTTTTTTTTCTTTTGCATAACCAGGTCACAAAAGAAAGCTGCAGCTTTGGTTTCAAAAGTAGTTCTTTTCTTTTATATACCATTCTTACCCACATCTTAGTCAGAAAGCACCTTGAAACTGCCACACCACTTATTATAGCATGGCCTTGGACAAACTTCCTGGCTCTGTTCCATCTGATGTATCAGATCTAGCTACAGAGATTGTATTTGTGACATTCCTGTACATACACTGCTGCAAGAAAGAGACAGGATATGCTTCTGTGCTGTCCTTTCTCAGGATGGTATCTTCCAGTGCTTTGTCTATTTTCCTCATTCTATCTACTCCCCTCTCTCCTTTCTGAGACTCATAGTATGGTAACAGTATATACAATTTAAAAAAAAAAAAAAAAGAGAGAGAGAGAGATAAATTATCTCTGAATCTCTAAGCTGGTGAATGGGGTGCATTAAATTGCTGCCACCTCAAGTTCAATTGGCTACCACTGTTCTGCTACTGCCCTAAAAGTTGGCAGATGCTGCCATAGTCTGTGTTTAATTTCTTACTGCTGGCAGCTTTGAGTACGTTTCATTTCACACAGCTGGCGACTTCTGCCTCAAAATGGCTCTGGCCCTGGCTGCAGTAAATACCACATTACCTTTAGAGAGGCTGAGATGTTCAGTGGAGATTAAGCTTGACATCTGCTGTACATCAAAAAGGGGGCATTTGTGCTATAACTTGTCATCTGCCACCAGTACCTGGTGTGTGAAAAACAAAAGGTTGTGCGGAGCACTAATATCAGTCTCCTAATCACCATGTGTGGTCTACGGGCCTGATCCAACCCAGACCAAAGTCTGGGGGAATATTTCCACTGACTTCATTCAGTTTAGCATGAAGTCCTCATATCTGATATTTCATTCTAATCTTCACGCAATGAATGTTAAACCTGCCTCTTTCTAAGGGTAGACCCTCTTACGACAGAAAAAATGACTTTGCTTTTATGATAGAAGGGTTAGCTTACAAATGTTTGTGATACAGCATTTATGTATGGCTTGAAAGTAGTGTTATTGAGTATTGTTATACCAAATATAGAGCAGTGTAAACATCATAGTATTATTAATTGCTCCTAAGCAGTAACAGAAGACATTAAAAAGTCAACCTTTTAAGCAATAACGACATAAAATATTACAGAAAGAGAATGTGGGAGGCTTAGTACTTATTTTCAAATGTAAAGTAGAAAGCTCAGGATGGGCAACGTGTTATTCTGGTTACTTTATATCATAAGACATATTTATAGTGAAATTCCAAAGATTTTGGCAGTGCTGTGCTCTGAATTGAAACAGCTTTTGAAGAAAAGATAATATTTCTATATGAGATGTTAGGTTCTTGTGAAGCCAGTCATCTGGAAGGGCATTAAATTTTATTTCCTGACTGTAGCCGTATTTCTGGGTTGGAGGTTAACAACCAAGCCCCACGGCAGACTCTGACTCCAGTGTGCCCTGCTGGAATAAATAACTGCCCCTTTGCACTGAATATCCCAAGCTTGATCCTGAGAAAGCTGACCAAGCGAACCACTGGGGCTCCTGTGGTACTTGACATCTCCTCAGCTCCCGGAGAGGAGCTGCGGGCAGGGTACCCAGGGTGTTAGTCAGGTCCTTGCCCCTCCTCAGTTCTGTGCCATCAGCCAGCCACACAGGGGACAGCAGGTCCCTCCTCCGGCACCACCAGTGGGGCTGGCACAGGGGGCACAGGGCAGCTGGTCAGGTTGTACTGGGGTCTGCTGGGGGTGGAGGTGTGTCAACAGGATCACAGGTATATGCAGGGGTACCTCCCTAAAGAGGATTTTTGCAAACACCCTCCACAGTATGAGGCTCACCTCCTCTTTAATTTACTCGTATATGAAAATGTATCTAACTGCACACCTCTGCAGTCCCTCCATGTCTGTTGATATCTCCTCTTCACCTAGTCACATTTCCTTTACAAACATCTCAACCCTGAAAAGGCAAAGCTGTCAAAAGACAGCATGCAAAGCTACAAGCAAGCCCAAGGTTCACAGTGAACTTTGTGTAGTGTGAGTGGCACCACCGTGCACTGAGCACATCTGTGGTGGCTTGTACAGCACAATCCTCCCACAAAAACAGAAGACTTGCTTCTGATTCTTGGGGGCCACCTGCATGGTGGTGGGGATGTTGTCTGAGTTTTATGACTTTTTTTTTTTCTTTTGAAGTGTATGACTAGTAGTCTGAATTTATTGAAAATCAATTTTTTTTCTAAAGATGGCCATGTGGTTCTCCTCCTCTCCGTAATTTCTCCCTTCCCTCACCCCTTGGGATGCGACATTGCCCAGTTTAGCAGGAACAGAGAGTTCCAAAAACCCTCCACCAGAGCTTTGGCATGGAGACAAGAACATGAGCAGACTGAAGATTTCAACCACATCCTTTTAGGCCCACAGCTAGGACTGAAAACTCACATGAATTATGTGTGTGAATGTGACCAGAAAAACACAGGAAATACTGCAGCAAGCATATGGATCTGAAAAGGGATTCATTTTCCTGTGAGCTGCCTGGGCCAGAAGGAAGTTGTTTTAAGAGCTCTCATTAGGTTTAGCTGCTAATTTTTCCTGAAACAGGATTTTTCAGGTTTTTCAGCTTTCACTCAACCTGTGAACCAATGTTATTTTATAGCCAGAAGAGACTGTCAGCAGGCTCTGAGCAAACTACAGAGTAATTACTTTTAAGAACACATTTAATAAGACTTGTGGGATTGAATGACCACTACAAAAAATATACTTAAAATGTTTGCCATGATCCTCCCAGCCCAGGGTGCTCCCCTTTTGTATATGTTGTGCGCACAGCAAGAAGTCTAGGGGGCCATGTGCCAGGCAAACCCTGAAAATGGTGTGGGTTCATGGGCTGCTCACGGTGATGGCTCACCTTTCCAGGCGGCACAGGAGGCACCAGACTTGTAGCTGTGCCTGGAGAGAGCAAGCAGAGGACACAGGGAGTCCAAGCACCCCTACCCAGCCCAACCTGGGGCAGGACACAGCGGCAGGATGAGACCAGATGGATGTGGAGGAGCAGGGCCAGTGAAAACACGGTGCCTACAAGCTGCCCTTCCCCTGCACAGGCAAAGGTGGGCAGCACACTAATCCTTTTCTCTCAGGAACGAGGAGAAAGGATGGAAATTCAGTATTCTCTTCAGTAGCCTTGCAATCCCCGAAAGAGCTGAATTACTAAGAAACAGGCACTGGGATTTTTGGCATTAAAGCTCCCCCTGGTGACAGGCAGGTGTATTTCCTTATCAGTAGTTCTAGTGAATTGCTAATTTATTTATTTATTTATTTATTTTTCCTGAAAGAAGCCTGTTAAAATTTGGAGGAAATCGGCAAGGAAGGTTATAAGAGAAGGAGCTGAATTATATTAAAGTCTCTCTGCGATATGCATTTTTCAACTAAAATCTGATAGCTTGTTACTGCATTTCACCTGCAGGTCACCAAATTTCCCCAAATCCCGAAGTGCTCAGAGCTTAACCTTTGCTTCAAGCTCTCTCTTGGCAAGATCAAAAGCAAGAATAGTGTTAAAAGTCATTTTTACAGAATCCATTACTCTGAAATGAATGTGTCTAAGCCTTCAGAGATGTGTTTACCTTTTCTGTACTTTGTCCGTATTTTCCACAATGAAACTGAGTAAACTGATATTCTGTCACCTAGATTATTGTTTGCACTTTCCAGAAAAATTGAGAGCAACACTCATTTTCAGCCTCTGACTATTGAGTGCCAGATAGTGTGCTTCCAGGATGTAATTACATTCTAGTTGTACTAGATGTTGGCTCTGGGGTATTTTGATGCCTTAGGCAAACCAGGAGATGTAGGTTTCTCACAAGATCAAGTCACTCGCACAATAAGGAGCCACTAAAGATTTTGCCCCTGATGTTCTGCTGCCCATGGCAACTGCAAAGTGAGACCAGTTGTATCGATGGTAATGCGAATCACTTGTGGTGACTGCATTCCATGTTGAATAGCTGATTTCTTAATACTTATTTTGAATTTGCCAGCAATCCAAAAAAAAAAAAAAAACCACAACTTTACAAGAATTTGGTAAACTTTCAGTTGTCAGTAGGCTTAGTGAATTAAAGTGAAAAAGTGTCAAATTTAGAATATGACTAAAGGTGTCAAAAGAAAACTTTCACTGTTTCATCTTCTTTCTCCTCTCCCCAAAGGTCAGTACAGAGACATTTTTCCAGCCCCGCTCTGTGTTCTAAGCTAGGACTTCGGTTGTGCTGACTTAGCATATTTCCGAACAGAAAAGCACACTGGTTGTCCATAAGCTTTAGGTACTAAATTGTTTTCCCTGTCTCTGTTTCGGAGAACCGTTTTCCACCAGCTGTTTCAGATTCGATGCTGTGTGGGAAAGGGTCACTTCATTTTCCTGGATGCCGAAGAGCAGGAGCCCCACTTCCCGCTTGGCAGCTGACCAGCAAGAGTGAGTGAGCACAGCCCGGCCCTCGCTGAGGACCAAGAGGTGCCTTCCTTGTCCACTTCCTGCTGGCTGCAGCAGTGAGGATCGGGAATTTAAGTAGGTAGAAATGATGAGAGAAAATAACACTCTTCAGCGTGTTTTTTAGCTGCAGCCTGTAAGACAGGGGCCAGCAGTTATTTATGAGTTAGGAGCATGGATTCTTTAGGAAAACCTATCTGAACACTGGGAACAGTATTGAAAATTAGGGATATCTATCCACCTCCCACTTCTACACAGTTACTTTCCAGACTAGAGTTGTAATTTTATGTTTAAGTACAGTTATGTCTTATGAAATAGTAATGTATAGTAAGCACAGTTCCCTTGTTGACATTTCTCTGCGCTGGAAAATGAGGAACTTGTATGTTATGTGAGGACAAGAGTCAAAGGGCACAAACTGAAATGCATGTAATTCAATTTAACATAAGAAAATTTTGTTTTCACTGTGAGAGCGGTCAAACAGTGGAACAGGTTGCCTAGAAAGCTTGTGCAGTCTCTTTCTCTGAAGATATTCAAAACCAGAGTGGACACAGTCATGGACGATCTGCTCCAGCTGGCCCTGGTTGGATTAGACAACCCCGGGGGTACCCTTCAGCCTCACCTATTCAGCTGTTCAATAGCTGTTTTTCTTACCATTTCTGAAACATAAGTAATTCATATGTTAATGACAACCATGATAAAAACTTCACCTTGCAGCTGCACGTACCAGAATTTCACCTTTTGTTCTGATGGATTCTGAGACATTTTCCCCCAAGACACAGTATTGACCAAGCAAACTGACTTAGAGAGCACTCTTCACAGAATCACAGAATCGAAGTAGTTGGAAGGGACCTCGAAAGATCATCAGGTCCAACCCCCTACCAAAGCAGGCTCCTTAGAGCAGGCTGCCCAGATAGGCATCCAGACATGCCTTGAATATCTCCAGAGAGGGAGACTCCACAACCTCCATAGGCAGCCTGTTCCAGTGCTCTGTCACCCTCACCGTGAAGAAGTTCTTTCGCATGCTGGTGCAGAACTTCCTGTGCTCTATCTTGTGGCCATTGCCCTCATTTTTTTTCTTGTGGCAATTGCCCCAACTCTTGCCGGAGTAGGGAACATACTGACAAAAAAGTCAGTTTGCTTGGTCAATACTGTGTCTTGGGGGAAAATGTCTCAGAATCAAAAATTAGAATTAGTGCAGGCTGCAAGCCCCAAATAAGTTAGCTCTTAACATGAGAAACACCTCTCTAGCACCAGGGTTGTTAATAAAACCAGAAAAGGGATTGGCTCTGATTTTCTGGAAGAGCTCTGGTGCTCCTAGGCAGTTAAACTTACTTGGTTAGTAACTCGCTGCATAGGCTTTGCTTTGGTTAGTATTAAATGCCTGCTGCAGGGGGCTAGGGGAAGGATTCAAGCCATGTTCAGCTTCAGTCTTCTGAAATGGATCCCAGCTGTTCGAGGTGATCTCAGCAGCTCACAGACAATAAGGTGGTGAAAACTGAGTGGGTTCATTCTTTCCAGCAGATTCCTGTTTGGACGTAGGAACTGCAGCTACTGTAGCGGTAATGTAAAATGGTAATTGCCTGCTATTCATATGCCACCCATGAAGTAACTGTGATGGGGGTAATTCAATGTAAACACTGACTTATCAATCACTTGTTTAATCATCACAATGTTTTTGTAATTTTGAAGGTGTTTATAAAATACTTTAAAGAACAGGGGAGCTCATTCCAACGTTTACAATATTACTGATGTTAGGTTATGCAGATGCCAAAATCCTATGTCCTTTGTCATCGTAAAAAGGATCACAATGAAGACTGTAATTACAACTCAGTGGGGGATTCATCAGCAAATTAACAGAGAAGCTTATAGACTTCTGACAGAAACCAAACAGACTGGATTAATTAAAAGTGAAAGCCACACAGCACATGGAAGTATGACAGCGAAGCCCAGAGATGGATTTTTGACTGACCAGCAGAGATTTTGCTCCTGTTGTTGTTTTACAAAGCACAACTCACTGGAAAGCTTTCTATCTGTGCTTTAACAATCTCAGGCTGCACAAAGTATTCAGCAAGAGGTTCAGATCTGCTACTAACAAATCTTGTGCTGTATCTGACCCAGACCATGGAAAGAAATAATGTCCACAAAAAGAATGACAAAAAATAGGAAATACAGATCCCAAAGATAAACCAAGCAGAATTCCTGGGGTTTCCTGCCAGTAGTTGGGGTGAAACAGAGGAAGCTGTGAAGCAGTAGAAGCTGCTCAGCCCTTACATGCAGAACTTCATTCATCCCGTCTTGGGCTCAGTCTCCTGTTTCTGAGCACTGCATTCTGAGCACTGAGCACTGATTCTCTCCCCTTGGGACTGTGGCAGTCTTTTTTTTTTTTTTTCTTTTTCATTTGTTTAGGTTTCTTGACCTCAGAAATATCCCCATGTCAGCCAAAATATGAAAAATCAAAACCACGGTACAATTGTCTAGGAAAACGAGAGCAGCTGGATAATTCTGTCTGTTAACGCTGAAGTCAGATAAGAATGCCTAAAGAGAACTGAAATACAGCTGCACAGAAATGTCTCATGGAGCTGTGGAGATCAAAATGCTTCATAAAACATTTTCAGTAAGGTTTTGAATGCACAAATCTCAGAGTGTTTAAATGAATTTTCCTTGTGTTTTCATCTCAGATCAAAGATTAATTTTCCTATAGCATGCCTAGACTTTCTTACAAAAAATCAAGCAAAGCTAAATGTTTTGGCATTGCTAATATCATAAAGGAAATTAGTCATAAAAGAAATTTTGAAATTTCAGATTTTTTTGTAATTGCAAGCAAACAACAATTGTAAAGCTCCAAGCAAGTGCAAACATTCAGCTGTTGAAGTCTGCTGCTGTCATTTTTATAAATGCTTTGGCCTGTATCCATTCTGCTTGACTAAGTCAGGCATGTAGTTACCCTGGGCTTGTTAGAGGCTGCCAAGTGGAGAATCAGACTATGGGAGTTTCTCTCTGTTGATGGTGTAAGGACTCACCAGCAGTACCCGAAGGTTGCTGGGCATCTGTGTGCAATTTTACATCCGGAGTGCCCTTGGACATCCCACAGGGACAGTCCATGTGGTGCCAGTGGAAGAGAGAAAGCAAGGATGTTTTTGACGATGTTACCTTTTACAAAGTTTATTATTATAGAGGAGCATCATATATCTTTGCACTTAAAACAAAAGACCCTGATGGTTACCAAAAAATCTGCATTAAGTAAAAACATTTGCCATGTACTAAGGCCAAAACTTGTGAGACTGGGATAGCACTGGCCTCTGTAACTTAGGATAAGTATTCCCAATGATATGCTCTAGCAAAATGGGCTATAATTAAGCTCTTGGTGCAACCTGATCCTGTATGTGTCTAACCTGTGACTGGGCCTAAATTTAAACACTTGTCCTTGTATGTCAAGGAAGAAGCCAGTCACAGCTGGTGAGCACCTGGTGCATTTAATCTGGATGTGGTCTCAGGTCTCATGTCTCCTTAACCTGCAGTCATACTTAATATTGCAGATGTACTTATGTCCCTTCATTCCTTGTACACATTTGAAGTTTCCCTGCTATAGTTAACAGAATTCTACGCACATTTAGGACATAGTATCTTCCTACACGTTTGTTAAATTTTGCAGAGAAATTTTCTGAGTAAACTTTAGCTGTCCAATGGGGTGTACACCAGGGCTGCATTACAGTGTCAAGGTTTGCCAAGGAGGTACAGACAGAGCTGATCAGGATGAGAATCTTATTCACATCATTCAAGTTTACATCTGTAAATGTCCCTGGGATTTAAAAAAAAAAAAAAAAAAAACCACTTCATTAGCTTCCAGAGACCCATAAACAAACAAAAGCTGAGACAAATATTTGTTTCCACAAAAGAAATGGTGGTTCTTAATGTTATCAGTGGTTCCAATCCACCACCAGTGACAGGTTGTTTTGCTGTACAAGATCATTTCCCTGCTTCACTAAGTGGAGTTTATACCGCCTCTTTATACCACTTTTTCTTCATACCACTGCAAGCTGCTGTGAGCAGGACATACATAAAAGCGCTACACTTTGTTCTTACTGCTTAAAGCTAGGAGCCAAGCAGCAGGCCCTCTGCAGCACTTGAGGCACTGTGAGGCCTACAAGGCGCCTCGGCTGCAGGCCCTTCAGAAGAGGAATACTGCCTCGTGTGTCCCTGCCATGATGGTGAATTCAAGCACACAGCTCTAAGCTTCTCTCTGAATGATGAAAAAATGGGATGAAAAAATGTCAGCTGAAGAAATGTAAAGCTTCCAGCTGCAGGCTCCGGCAGCTCACCCAGGCCAGAGCAGCAGAGCCCTGCAGGAAAGCCTTGCAGGACTTCATCACACATGTGGAAGCCATCTAGCCACGTTTTTCACCTCAAGCTGTCGTTGAGGTATTTGACTTAGAGCCGTCCTCCACAGAATCAGCTAAGAAATGTTTTCTGGCTTTCCAAAGGGTAAATTAAGGATGGGCTGAGGTTGTTACAAGCCGAAACATTCACGTAGCTGATGGCAGGGGCTTCTGCTTTTCATTTGGACCCTTAATACTGGCTGACTTCTGCAGACGATGGCCTAGAAAGGAAACCAGCAAAAGGGTATGTTTGCATACCAGCAGAAGTTGCCTGGAGCAACGAAAGCCTTTCTGTTTACTCTGTTGGCTACCGTAAGTGAGAGGTGCTGTCCCCTGGTCACAGCTAAGCTGACCTCTGTCTCCGGTGAATGTTCTGGCCAGCACATGGAGGATTAACAAAAGCATTTCTGTGCTGAAGCAGCTCCTCCGTGCTGGTGTTACGGAGCCAGAGCTGCTTCAAGCAGCTTCTGGGAGTGGAAACCAGAGAGGAAAGTGCTGTGTGAGAGAATAAAATGGAAAGCAGCCAGATCTTTGCAACATGAATTTGCTGCTCTCGTACAGTCATTATTGTGATAGTGTAACACTGGGTCTTTTGACTGGGCAGAAAGTAGCGTAAGCCCCCAAATTCGTCTTTTAAAAGGCTCACCGTGAGGACTACATTTTGTATATCTGGAGCTAAGAGAAGATTTACTAACAACCATTAGGTGCTTAGAAAATTAGGCAATCCTTGTTGCTTTGTGTCAGAAAGGTCGTTCACAAGTATTTATGAGGCCATGCTGACCTGCTGGATACACTGATGATCTAATCTACGCCAGGTGTGACCTACATAAACCTATCAGATTTGCCAGTACTTCAGATCATTTGTTTTCATTTAGCTATCAGTATTTTTTTAAAAAATGTATGTTATAGTAAAAAAAAAAAAAAAAAAAAGGAAGATCAAGCACAAAAAATGATATCTCTGTCTTTGAAAACAGGAAGAAAAAGTCCCATTGAATCTGGAGGATCAGGACCAAGCTCTGTGTAATGCCAGATGACCTGGCTGTGTTCAGGCTGTCTCACTGCTTGCCGAGTAAGGGCAGACCTTTGCACGTTGGTTACCAAGGATCAAGTGATTAGTTTTTTACATTACCTTGAAACCTTGGTTAACCACAGCTTGCAAGTACACACACCTTCCAGAGTCCTTCGAGGTGGTTTCATAGAGAAATATTTTAGAGTTTGGCCCTTGATATCCTTTGCTAGTTTCAACTCAAGCTGACCTTTAGCTTTTCTAACACCATCCCTGTATTATAGGACTGCATTTTTCCACCATATTTCTCATTTTTAGCTAGTCTTCACTTTCATCTACAATATACTCTGCTGTATACATCATCCGTTTGGCCTTGGAGCTCACTATTGGGGTCCCTGCTTAGCCAAGGTGGTCTTCTGGTACTGCTGATTGTTTTCTTGTATCAGTACAGACCATGCCTGTGCTTGGAGGAGGCTGCCCCTGAAGACCTGTTATATCTCTTGGGCTCTTCATGTCTGCCTCCCACTGCATCCAGCTTACAATTTCCCTGAATAAGACAAAGACGTGGTGGATGCTGTCTTTCATGAAATGTAGCTTGTTTTTCTGTTATTGTTTATATATATATTGTATATATATACATATATATATTTACAATATATATAATATATATTATAATATATAATATAATATTATATATATATAAAATTCAAAAACCTGTTTCAGTTGAAAACTAAAAAGATGACAGGAGTTTTAGAGAAGTAAAAACATTTTTGACTTATTGTTAAATTCTAAACAAAATGTTACATAAAAGAACATTTCTTTTTCCAATTTTGTGGCTTGAATACATGATTTATGTTTTGATATTCTCATTCTTGCTGGGGGAACCGGAACATATTTCATTTAGGACTGGCATAAAATAGACATTTTCATTTGGCTATGATCCTCCTTGGCCAGGTTTGTTTGCTTGATAATTTCAAGGCGATTTAAGTTCTGAAACTCTGAAAATGTCTGCTTTGTCTGCAGCTCAGCTTCAGCTATCACTGCTTTTTGAAAATCTGGAAATCTATTTTTGATAGGAAGAGGATCAGTTCCAAATCATTAAACTAAATAACCCTTCAAACTTCAGGGAATTCAAATTGCCAAGCAGACTTCAATCTGAAGTTTGGTAAATGTCAACACTGTTCCTTGGGCAGTGAAGCAGGGTGAAGGAAGAAGTGTTAAATAGGATAGGGAACTGCCTTAATTACTCGAGATAGAGAACTACCTTAATTACTTTTTTTTTTTTTTTTGAGATATTTAATTCAGAAACACTTGGTTATTTCATATCTTGTGACACTGCTTAGCCTTCTAATCTGGTGCTTTGGTCAGATGGATAGAAGCAAAAATCAAGCTGTTGATTAAACAGCATAGATTTTATTATGTGACTGCAAAAATGCCAGGAAGTTGTACCATTTGCACTCATAATTTATAAGCAATCTACAAATATGCTTTGAGGCAGTGACTTCATCTAAAAAGAATTACCAGTTCAAAGTGTATTAGTGTGCGTCTGCTGAATATGGCTTGGCATTAAGGGTTTCTTCATCAGCATTAATTGGATTAAATTACCTGCAGTGAAATATGAACCCTTTGAGGAAAAACAATTCTTGTCCTGCTGGCTTCAGAAGCATAAAAGAGTGGGGGTGGAGTGGGTAGAGGAAAAAAATCAAAAGCCAGGCTTCACCTTAATGCAGAATAGGGTGATTTTAAGCAACCTGTGGGTGCAAAGTCATGGTGAGCATGCAGTGAGAAGGTGAAGCCCCACGAGCAGTGAGCAGCCTTGGGGATGGAAGGATTTTGCTCTCAGGCCTCCCAGGTAAAGAGCAGAGCCCCAGCCAGAGTGGGGCTTGGGACTGGCCAGCAGGACGGCTCAGACCCCGTGAAGCACCTCCACACACCACAGCAGACCAGGGCAGAGCACCTAGGCTGGGGACAGGGCAGCGAGAGACCACCAGACAGAGCCAGGAGGCAATGCTTTGGGTGGGCAGACTGCCCATAGGCTCAGGGTTACCCACTGCCTGGAGTAAGGGCCGTGGAGGACACAGGGTGCAGGCCGCAGCGAGCAGGCCGGGCCAGGCCGCAGCGCCCGGCCAGGACATCTCCTCTCAGAACATCCATTTCAACATTGCAAAATTTCATCTAAGCTTCTAGCTACCTGAGAATGAAATGGAGACAGGAATTATGAAAAAAAGATATTTTTTTTTACTTCTGGAAGTTTTCTAACTCCTGCTATGTGAGAATCAATGGATAATGCTCATTTATGTCCTGCTCTCCATTTCCTTACATTTCCACATTGCATACTGCAATTAAGCCATGTAGCCAAAAGTCTTCATTCCTATAAAAAAAATCAATCAATAAAAAAAAATGTTCATCATACTAGTTGTATACCCCATACCCTCATTTCTTCCCTTTTTTCATCTTCAAAGAACTTCCTGAAAAAATGCTTTATTCTGGCTCCTACCAATCCCTGCCTGAAATATTCAATAATATATGTTAGACAGGTATGGCGAATGCAAAAGAAATGGCTCTGTAAATCCAGAGATAAACAATAAGAGATGAATTTGTGGTACAAACATAACATCATTTTGAAATGAACGTCCATTAAACTATAGATAAGTGAAATCATATTTAAAGTGTTTGCCTTACTAAAGGGCATTACTAAAGAGGCCAGCTTGGAGGTAGCTGAGCACTCAAAGTATTTCTTCACTTATCACAGTTATTTAATAGGAAATGGGTTGGTTATTGCAGGGCCCACTTAACAAGGACTGTGACTAGGAAGCATTAATTTATTTGTATGTTTTACAACTGAACAACTGTTTCCCAGGGAACCAAGTGCTGTCTGTGTGATCTAGAAAGAGGAAACCAGAGAAGCCAGGGCCCAGCATGGAGCAAGACAGGCTCCTGCTGGATGTGGAGCAGGCCGCACACCCCTTCTATAAGACCTTATATAAGATAAGTAGCTGTTTCCAGCTACTTGTAACTTGATTAAACTGGAATAACTGAAGTTGAAAATTTTCAGAGTGATGAATTTGTGAAAAAGTATCTTATATTTTGGAGTGATGTAGATATAAGTAGTGAAGTGCAGGAACCTCCGGCCTATTGCGTGGCTGGGGCCATGACCCTTGGATATAAACCATCAATTTCTCTTACCTTTTAAGAGGTTATCTGGGTTCTGCTCTGGATGCAATAAATATGCACCCTTTTTTTGGAAATTCTGCCTCTAGAAGTGCTGGGACAGTGGGGTTATTAGATTATCCATCTGCACTCAACTAAAGTGGCTAGGATGCAATTTCTCCTCAACAAAGGAACTGATGCATAAGGGAAGCTTTTGGTTCTGACAACCAGAAATGGTGAGCAGACTTATGTATGATTTGCAGTGAAACAAAAACTGTTTTCATGTTATGACAGCAACGGCACCAGAAAACTTAATCAGACTTATGTTTTGATGAAATCATGAATCTCTGACTAAAAGTTATGTTCCCACTACAACTGTTTTAGTCAAAAACTAGGGAACTAGTCCAGCGAGTAATTTTGTGCATTTGTTGTTTACATTTTTTGAGAATACCAACTCTTCTTCTCTGGTTTCTCTTTTCTATTATCTTTTTAGCTTGAATTTGCCTCCTTTTTTTACCTTGAATTCTATCATGCCAAGGTGGAGCTGACAAGATTGGATTAGGCCCATTCACTGAGGCCTGTTTTCTTACAATGAACATGAAAGAGGGAAAATAACTACAATCTGATTAAATGTCATAAGCCTGCTTCACTGGCTGGCTGAAACCAACCAGCAGCAGGGACTTCACAACTTTTTTCAAACCCAAACCTCCAAATATACTGAGATACCCCTTTCATCAATCCCCGTGTGGAATTCAGATGTCAAGAGAATACTCTTGGTGTGAGAAATGATCCAATTTTGTCACCACATCAGCTCCACAGAATCTTTGTCAGGTTGGTGCTCACTTTGCATCAGGACAGTTCTCATCTATGAACCATGGGGAAGCATGTTGAACTCTGCTGCATGTAGGAAGCTGTGACCAAGAGGCCCTGGGTCTCTGTGAGCAAGGATTTTCAGCAGATCAATCTCAGGGAAGGGCTCAGGTTGAAATTTATGAGTGACTCGCTTGTGGATCAGCATCTGCAGTCCTCCCTATTTGCAATTATTAACATTAAAAATTTTGTGTGGTTTACATGGAACCAGTAACTTGATATTTTGAACTTGGATCTGCTGGACGTACAAGCAGTATCTTCAAAAATATCCTGGCTTTTTTTTTTTTTCTGGTTGTTGTTTGATTGATTGATTGTTTTAACGAGTAAAATTTTCAGGGTCAAATATTTGTTGTTCATCTTTAGTATATTGCTTCATCACAGAGTAGAAACAAACCCCAAATACCAATATTCTGGTACCTCGATTAATATTTAGGAAAAGAGAGGGCATTAACTGTGTTACCATTGTGCTATGTATGAAGATGGAAAAGATGAAAAAGAAATATTTCTATGTTCCTTTATATTAAACTAACACTACCACAGGAGCAGTAGTAAGAATAGTTGGGGTGACCTAAGTAATAAGTTTTCACTCAATCTCCAGACAGAATCTAACATTTTAGCAAACAACCTAAATATTGCTAAACAAAGATTTGGGGTATGAATAGATCCAACATCAGTGCAGCTTGCTTACAAAAACAAATTAAAAAATTATATGTCTGTGGATAGAGCACGATATTGTTACTTGTTTATCATTTTCCCAGTGTTGGCAAAGAGCAGGTCACACAGCTTAAATAACCCTGCTGGAGTGACACCTGAGAGCCCCTGCAGAGGCCTCTCCTCCCGAATTGTGTCGGCCGAGCAGGCCGTGGGGGTGAGCGCAGTGTGCTCCTGGGCATGGGCAGCGCCGGGGCCTTCTGACCGGCCTCGGCAGCCACGGTGCTTCACTGCAGCATTATATGACTGCACGTGATTTTTAATCTAAACGTATGATTGCTACCACTTAACTAAATATTTTTATTACTGTTGACTCTTTTGGTACTGTTAAAGTCTAGCAGTTTGTGCGCAAAGTATCCAGAAATGCCACCATCTTCTTCTGTTCACATGAAGCCACCCACTTCATATGGTCCCATGATACTCAGAGGAGTTTCACTTCCTGTGTGTCAGTTCATGCTACCTTCCTGCACTGTGTAGCTGTCTTATTTCATAGTCACTTCAGGGTCAATTAACTCTGGCAGCCTCCACTGCAATGTTTTGTGGTTTGTGAATTATGGCATTACAAGGTTTTCTACATGTGCTGGCCAGTGCAGAGAACACTGCCAGTCTGCACTTCCAATTGGCAGAGGTGAGAGAGGTGAGGGCAGGCAGTAGAATAGAGGTTATGGAAAAAAAAAAAAAAAAGAAAAAAAAAAAACTGATCATAGAATCATGGAATCATAGAATACCTGAGTTGGGAGGAACCCACAAGGATCATAGAGTCCAACTCCTGGGTCCCCAAAGAAAAAAAAAGTCAGACCACATGTCTGAGAGAGTTTTCCACACACTTCTTGAACTCCGTCAGGCTTGGTGCTGTGACCACTGCCTTGGGGAGCCTGTTCCAGTGCCTGACCACCGTCTCGGTGAAGAACCTTTTCCTGATATCCAGTCTAAAAAAAATACAGTTCCTGCTGCCTGCTGGGTGCTGGCTGGGCTGCACCATGGGAAGGCCACAGCAAGCAGGCCGCAGCAAGCAGGCCGGGCCAGGCCACAGTGCCTGGCCAGGACATCTCCTCTCAGAACATCCATTTCAACATTACAAAATTTCATCTAAGCCTCTAGCTACCTGAGAATGAAATGGAGATAGGAATTATGAAAAAGATAATTTTTTTACTTCTGTTTTTTTAACTCCTGCTGTGTGAGAATCAATGGATAATGCTCATTTATGTCCTGCTCTCCATTCCTGGCATGAGAAATGATCCAATTTTATCACCACATCAGCTCCAGAGAATCTCTGTCAGGTTTGGTGCTCACTTTGCATCAGGAAAGTTCTTGTCTATAGATCATGGGGAAGCATGTTGGAGAACTCCTCTGCTGCATGTAGCAAGCTGTGACCATGAGGCTCTGGGTCTCTGTGAGCAAGAACTTTCAGCAGATCAATGTCAGGAAAAGGCTCAGATTGAAATTCTGGTAGAGTAATTCCCACACCTACTCTGTGAGCCTTTAAAATTCAAAAGTTGCTTGAGATTGGCAATAGTAATCTCTTCAAGGATCACCAAGAAAAGAAAAGAAGCAAATACTGTTCTGTTCTACAAAGTGTCTGTTAGTGGTCTTTCCAACGAAGCATGATAAATTTCCAAAGATCTGATACTCAAGGAAGAGAATATTTCTGTTGGAAATATATTATGGTACTGTCTGAATTATGATGTTTGTAGGAAAAGGGAATCAGTACGAGCACTAAAAATATTTCTATTAGTTTATTTATTTCTTTGTTTCTTCCTTCAGGAAAACAAATGTCCAACGTAAGCTAACACAACTTTTAACTACAACTTCTATATTTTCAGGGATAAAGCATCTGAAGAGTCAGAGTGATTCAGCATTTCCAGAAGAGGAAGAGGGAATCAGTGAAAGAGAAGAGGAATGGGACCACTAACCCACACAAGGGTGCCTGGGGGCCGGGTACCGCAATGACGGAGCTGCAACACCGCGTGTGCGTCCCACAATTCACCACCGCTTGTGTTCCCGCGGAGCAGGGTGCGCTGGGGAGCACGCCTTGACTGGGCTTTATGGCCACTTGCAAATTCATTTTGTGAGCCTTATACCTGGAGATAAAACGGTTGTTTTAAAGTCACTCTTCTTTCATTTTCTATGATGTAGAAATGTCATTTGCAAACGTGGTAGTGATCTGATGGCAGTACTGCCAGAGCTTAACTTCTGCGTGTGAGCTGTGTTATAAGACTTGTTGTAAATAAAACCCATTTAAAAGCTACAAAATAAATAATACATTCATTTAGACAAGACTGTGTGTTGTACAGTGGGTTTGTCTACCCTGCAGAGAAATGTTCATATAGAATGATCCCTTCAGTTAAAGACACCTTTTGCCAGTAACATCAGAGTTAGCTTCAGTAACATAGGCAGAAACAAAACAAGCGGAGTCGCCTCTCCAGAGCAATGAAGTCTGTCACTATGACTGCAATGGCACTATGACTGCAATGGCACTATGACTGCAATGGCACTATGAGTGCCATGTTGTCACGGCTATAATGGCAGCACGGCAAGCTGCGGCGATGTAGCATGTGTCTGAGGCCTGGCA
Organism: Anser cygnoides; assembly: GCF_040182565.1. Lineage (NCBI taxonomy): Eukaryota > Metazoa > Chordata > Aves > Anseriformes > Anatidae > Anser > Anser cygnoides. The sequence goes on along the minus strand of NC_089878.1, from coordinate 16,707,883 downwards.
GTTTGGGTTTGTGGTTCACACCAGCATTTTCATCACAGACCATGCAAACTCTATGGCTCCAATTGAGCTCAAGAGAAAACATAAAATGAAATAAAGTGGAAAAGAAAAGCCATGTTTCTTCAAGTCACACTTGACAGATCATTTCCTTTTTATCAATAGCTGTTTTTTAAACCAGTTAACTGTGCTTTTGTATTAACTAAGTTTGCTACAGAGTCTTACCCTTGGTTTAACATTCCACTGCTTTCAGCCTTTCTTAAAGGGCTGAGACAGAAAAAAAGAAAAAACACAGAGCTTTCTGTCTCTGCCTTGCCTGATGATTTCACTTGCAATCTGAGCTCTTCCATGAAGACATGCTGAGAACAGGGTCTGTTAACAAGTGTTTCTTTGTATTTGGGAGCCATCTTTTTGCCCTCCATCTATGCCTCTGTATCTATCCTCTTTGTCACCATCTTCTGCAGAAACATTGCAAACAGTTCCTGTGACTCCAGCTCAGTACGGGCTCACAGGCAGGACTAAAAGGACTCTCCAGTTGTGCAGGAGTGGCTACAGGACTGAGGGCTTTTTGTGCCGCAAACAAGGAAGGAGGGAAGTGACCCTTCATAAAACATTTGAACAGACCAAAGTTAAGACTGGGGCAGTATCGAGAAGAGCTGGGCTCTGGTCCCAGCCTTGCTGCAGCTTTGCCTTTGCTCAGCACCAGGCTCTTCGTTAATCTCTGGCTGTACTCCCAGTGGTAAAATGCCAATCAGCATGGATGCATTGTGTTGCTAGCTAATAAAGTGCTTTTGATATAAATTACTTTCTTGGTTATTAGTACCCATAGGCTTCAAATAAGCAGTATCTAGGACTTATGGGCCAAAGGAATAAAGCATGCATAAATACGAACAGTCAATACCAACACAAGGCACTTTGGGACCTCAACATTTCAGAGGCAACACAAAACACCAGATAAGTATGTACAGAATTCACCACAAAGAGTCAATTTCAGGATCACTGTTGGACTGGAGGATGATTATACTTTATAAATAACAGCAGATTTAGTTTGAACCAGATCTGAGTGTGTTGCAGGGCTGTTACTGCAGAAACGAGAGGACAACAAGTCTGTTTTACAGCCCCAATCTGGAGGAAGCATCGTGGTCTGATAAGAGCCTCAGATAGTCACGCCAGAATTTGGATGCATCTCTAACTCCAGGTCTTATCACCTCCCCCATCTGTAATTATTCCAGCTGTGCTTTATCATCTTAAAAGCCTGTTGCTTTCTCTCTTTCCTGACCCAGGGTTATGCACGCAGCATGTCCGAGTGCAGGAACAGACTGATCATTTTTGGCAAAGGGACAGGACTTGTCACTCAGATTTTAGTATGGATCCACCATGACACCGTTTGCTGGTGGAACCTCATCTAAAGGACACAGACAGGATGCACATTTTTCTATACAACAGTACAGCAGACATTTTAAACTCAAAATGATAAGCAAACTCTATCTGATCTTCCACTTGTGAGGCACACAATAAGTCAGGCTATAAGGAAAGAGTCAGTAAAACAGCAGAGCCCAGAAAAAAAACAAAAGAAAAATGTCCGTCTAAGTGCTTGTCATGGAGCGGAGCTGAAGCACTGCAGTGACTTGTCAGCGAACCTCATGACAAAAATGTCTGGAAGTCAGAAAGCAGGATCAGGAAAAGTAGTCTGCTTCCTGAATTATGGCTTTTCTGGGACTTGGCCCAGCCTCTGACCTTTAAAACCAGTGGCCCTAGATAGAGAGTTTCTGTATGCTTTGGGTGCAAATGAAAGCTCTGGCTGTCTTGCAGCATGGTGAGCTATATAGACACGTGCCTGAACTATGAAGATCTCTTTGTAACAACGCAAAATGCTGTCTGCAGTCAAAAATGATAACTGCTTTGGTCCATTTCTAATGATACAGAGAGAATGGAAAGGGGAGGGAGGAAAATTATTAAAAGAATGAACACCTGGGCAATTGCTCAGCTTTCCTGTAGGGATTCAATTCTTTAGGGAAGCAAACATTTTTGTGGTTTACTTATAAATGCCACAGAAATGTTAATATTGTTTAAACTACATGTTTCAAAAAAACGTAGGGTGTCAGGCAACCTGTACATGGAGATCTTCGTTCATTTCCCAAAAATGACTGAAGGTTTATATGTTATTAAGACTTGGGTTGACGTTTTTTAGCTGGTGGCACTGCTGGAGAACCAAGCACTGAAATCAATGGATCAGATAGGGCATAGCAAGCCCTTTGTATAACTTTCAAGATGCAAAAAATTAATAGTCACTATAAACATTTGTACACTTTCACTTGCTCAGACACAGAAAGGTGATTTCTGTATGCTTGTGGTGCAAGAGTTGACCAGAGAAAAGGCAGGAATCCTGAATATGTAAAAACAACAGAGGTAAAGGAACGAGAATTATGTGACATATGAAAGTATTTATGTAGAATTACAGGGAAATTTCAAAGAGAGGTCCTTGTAAGCAGCAGTGAAATGCATGTTGTTGCATCCATAAAATATGCAAAAGATTTCTTTATTTCCTTTGCTAGCTGTTTAGTTGCTATTCCTTAACTGACTGCTGCAATGTTGTGAGTCGATCATTGTTACCCAGCATATTATGTCACTAAAAGCATGGAGTAAAACCAAAAAAATCCATTAATTTTTGTCTTTCTTTTTTACTGTAAATGAATCAATAGCAGATTGAGAGAGTAGATAAAAAGTTGGTGAACTTCAATTGTCTGAAATGGCATGCCGATATGAAAACGCCCAAAAGGAAAATTGTGATGACGTATTTCCATTTCAAGGCACCTCCTCTCAAAATACCTGCTGCCTGCTGGGGAGTACTTGCAGGCTTGGTCCATCTTCCATGAATAGGCTGATGGAAAAAGAGAGCAGGGAAAATAAAAAATAAATAAATAAAAATAAATTAATTAATTAAAAAGGCAAGTAAGACAAGTATTGAACATAGTTCTTTTTTAATGGGCAACTCTGTGTTCTTTTTTTTTCCTCTCCCCCCATCAGGTTCTTACATCTACCATCCTTCCACGCTGCTGTATGTTGCCTGTTCTTGCTTTCAGAATATTGTAGGAAATGTTATTTGCAGAATGAACTACAGCAAGATTTGAAAGAAAACTGTCTCTTTGGACTGGTCTCAGTCTTTTCCCAGAATCCCCTAACTCATTAATGTATAGCATTTTAAAAGCACTTTGTTATTGCATTTTACAGCCTTGTTTCTTTTTCTGAAGTTATACTTGTTATTCCATGACAGATCCTTCCCATTAGAGAGATTTATTGAGACATTGTGCTAATAAGTTAGTTGGAAAAATTCCACGCCTTGACTTACAGGATGGTATGTGTTGTTTATTCTCCAGGTGCAAAGCCAGATAATACTTAAATAGATACAAAGTAAGAGCCAAGATTTAAAAGTCCTTTCTAAAGCATAATTTCCACTGAAGTCAGAGGAATTTTGCTCAAGAATGGCCATAGGTTTTGGCTGACAGCAGACTTTCTTAGGGGAAAGTATGGTGTGTAGTGTACAGGAAACCTCCTGTCATCCTGCTGGTGATTTAACTACTGAATTACTGGCATTCTCTTAGGCCTGCCATCAACGCTGCTGAAATCTTCAAAGATTACCCTGCTGTCGTCTCATAATACCATTAATTGTCCCCACCAATGTGAACTGGAAAAGGCTCTGATTAGCTACTACAATAATCAAAAAATTCCCATTAGTTCTTGCACCACTGGTTTTACTGAAGCCAGTCAAGCATCTGTAACACGATGGTGCTGCAGTCCTGCTGCCTGAGGAAGGGGTTTTAGGCCGTCTGTCCTCTCTCTGACAGACCGCAGTACCAAAGACAAGGTCAGTGGTGGGTTGTGCTCTTTAAAAACATGTTTATTCTGTTCCACGAGGCAAACGGGTGGGTGGCTGGCCAAGCTCCAGTGCTGCTGGTGGCTGGGGAGGGACCTAACAGGGTCCTGCAGGCTCCGGGGCTACCTCTGTGTGTCTGGCAGCTGGCACCATGAAGGCAAGTGCCCCAGCTCAGTGCAGGCTTCCCCTCTCTTGTCTTTCTTTCTTTTACAGTTTGAGACATGAGCTTGTTATGAGGGACCCTATTTCTGTGGAGCCTAAAGGGACAGCGTACCTTCTGCTTGCAGGTTTTTAGAAGACAGAGTGCAGATGGCAAGTGGCGATCTGCACTAGGACAGCTGGCCCCGGCTGTGTTACTGATTTTACAGAGATTACATCCTCGTGCATGTATGTGTGTGTCCGTCCTCTATGAGCTCTTGTGTACACCAAAACTCCAGCCTCTGCATAGCATGAAAATCCTGTGGGTAGGTCAGGCCTGTGAAGAACACCTAAGGTGTTATCTGTCCCCAGTTCTCAGGGTACACCATAAGGTGTATTTAAAGCATGAAGCTAAAAGCTTCCTAAAGCTCTCCATCCATTCTCCACATTGGTGCTCAGGTCTACGGGTCTTCTCTTATTCTCCTTATTTTCTTCCTTAGCTGCTCAGCACAATGGTGGGTTGTGATAAAAGTCTCAGTTGTTCTGTTCGTTCCTCACAAGTGCAATTACACTTGACCTTTCCGCAGGGAGTATTATACTTGGCAGCTGAGTGGATGCTAAATGTCTCTCGTGCTTTGTTGAGCAAGGCAGCAGGGTCATCCTCAGCAGCAGCACCTTGGGCAAATATCAAGCAAGATGTTTTTGCACTCTTTACTAAGCCTCAGGCCGCTTGGTGACATGCTACTGACTGCCAGATACAATAAAGCTGGCTGATGGAGTTAGTACAAGTTCAGTGCCTAGAGCAAGGGTATTTCTGCTATAGATTTGGGTTATGTTTTTTTGTTTGTTTGTTTTGGGGGGGGGGGCAGTATTTGTAAAGTAATCTGGTATTTGTTTGGGGGGGGGGGGGCAGTATTTGTAAAGTAATCTGGTATTTCTAGGGCATGAAAGATATTTGGTACTCCTGCTAGGCAAAACTTACTCTGTTTCGGTTGTGTAACAATTCATTTACTTAGTTTATACTGACCCTTAGTGGTAAGCTGAAATTTGAATTGCATTGCTGGGTTTCTAAATTTTGCTTTTCTCTTTCGCCCAACTGTTCAGAAAATGGCAGGAATATTTGCTGTGCATCAGGATAGTCTAACTATGTAAATAACCTACATTGTCTTTGACAAACGTAATGGGCATGTTAAAATAATGACGACAGGTGTTATTAGCTCTTCTGAATGGAGGGCTGGGGAGAGTGGAGGTGTTGAAAGGTTATTCCAAAATACAAAACAAAAACGTTGGCATTGAGAAGCAATACTCTCCACATAATGAGAAACAAATAAAAACTCAGTATCTGGCACTAACGAACACCTCGAGCTAACTGTGGAGCGAGTATTAATTAGGTTTCCAAAATAGCATCTTTCTGAAAAGCAGCTGAGGTGTAATATTGCTCCTTATTAATCAAAGCAATGGGACAATGTGAACTCTGCAAAAAATAAATGGTTTGCAGATGGCTGTGTGCATCTTTAATAAAGACAGAAGAACACAAGTTACAGCTTTAAATGCCAGAGAGCCTTTCTGCATCTTCTCCTTTTCAGAAAGCGATATTTGCAGTTTTCAAGGCAGTGAGGAAAGTGTGTTGGTTTCTTATTACATTTTCCCTGCAGCATAAATTCTGTTGATGTGCTTCCCTAATCATGCTAATTATACTGCCATATGTTGCTCTCATCTTTCTTTTTCTCTCCTAATGGGACATAGATTCTCTCTTTTGAATATGTCATTTGTTTATTACATTTATCAAGGGTTTTAACATTATATGGCACTTTTAATTGCTTTCTTAAACACTCAGCAGATTGAATATTAAAAACAGACATGAAGGTCAATTATAAATAATATTTAAATTGATTGTGCCGTTTTTATTCTCTAATTTACTGGAAATATCAACTGTGTAGCCCTGATCCTGTACCCATTATTTGCTTGCTGACACGCACGTGTCCCTCAGAACTTTTTATGGCTGCAATCATAGTTCTGCACTACCCAAAACCACCTTGTTAGTAACAGAACAGGGGTCTTTCTCAGACACGAATACTAAAATAAAGATTCATTATCCACCAAGTAACAGTGCTTGACACAAATTCATTGCCATTCATTCGAATTGTACATTACTGGAGTACCTCAGGAAATGAAGTCAAATGTTCATTTCTGACTGGAAAGAAAAAAGGAAAGAGTTCTCAAAGAAAAGGAAGTATAATTTCAATAAAAGAATTAAAGGCAGCTAGAAGTTGAGTAGTGCCTTCTACAGAATATCAGAGCTTCCTCCTGCTGCAGAATACCCTCAGTAATACAGCTGAATACAGAGAAATAGGGACAACCTATCACGACCCAATTATCAAATTAATTCCTGACATAATTTGATTTGACTGGTTTTCATGGCATTATAGCATGGGTGCATTTGACCCATTCGCTCACTGAATTTGGACAAAGAAAACTATAACAGGCTATATATAAATAAATAGCACATACTTTCATGTTCGTTGATAGGTTTTTCACAATATTTTGATACAAGCCTTAAGGTCTTACTTTACTAAAAGTCCTTCTTGCAGGTTCAGGAGAGTTGCTTGTGTAAGTGCTCAGGATCAGACCCTATATGACGATGAGACAACTTTATAACTACAGTCCAAACAAAATGAAAAATCATCTGTTCTGTTGAACTGTGTTCAAGGCCCAGATTCCACTTACTATTTTGACTCTGACCGCATTATATTCATGTGTTTAATTTTGTGTTACTTCAGACTTGTAAAAGTGATCTACATATGGTGTTACAAATGTACAAGACTCCTCAGCTTTAGAGTACATATGCTGAGGACAGTACCTATCAAGATTAGCTAATGAAAAGTTCTCCAACAGTAATCAATCCATATGTAAGAAGCATCGATAATAGTTTTACTGCCATCTTTTAGAGTTGTGGGTTTGGGAGTATTTTGTTTGTTTGTGTTTTATTTTGTTTTTGTTTTATTTTGTTGTTTGTTTTCGTTTTTATTTTTGTTTGGTTTATTTGCAAAGTTTTATTTGCCTCAACACCTTAATTACTTCAATTATTGACAGTCTACCAAATGTGGGATTATGCTTTCTTTCCTTCTGATCGAAGGGCTGAGCTATACACGCCCAGCCTCTCACTGCCTTTGCTGCCCACTGCAAAAGGGCTGTAGGAAGAGGACTTGCCTAAGCAGAAGTATTTTGTAGGAACATTCAGCCCAACAGACCAAAACCGTTAAAATCCGTGTTTTTACAAGGTGTTTTTTTTTCTTTTCTTTTTTCCCCCACATCCTCCACATTTATATCTCTCTGGTTATGAGTTGCCTCTTTGTTCCCAGAGGACTACTTAGAAGTCCACAGTCCTGTAAAACTTCTGAATGTCTGTCCCAGGACACAGACAATGGAGACCCATTAAAAAATTGCATGACCAGGAAAGTAAAACTATCCCAGGAAAGCTACTTAAATGTTTGCATAGTGTATTTGACAGAGAACACTTTCTTTTCTTTATAGTATTAAATGCCATTTCTACTCATTTTTCCATATCTGTGTTTTCATGGATTTGATTTTTCAAATAATTATTTACATTTGGATGCACTCCCCTCTCAGATAAGTCTTTGCTAAGCTACTCTAAAATTAAAATTTTAAGCCGTTATTGAAGAATGTTAGTTATATTTATCTTTTCCACTTCCTCATGTAATAACTCTATAGTCAGTTAAAAATATGCATTTTATACATTACAACTAGGGATCTTGATTAATTTCTTAATTTGAAGTTATTTTGGTCCCAGTAGTTGCTTGTTTGACTTCTGGCATACTTACAACACATGACGAGCCTTCAAGCATGTGGCTGAAGAGGGAGAGCATCTGGGATAAAGGAATTGCAAAGAACATGCTATGAAGTAGATGTCTGTATTTACTACCATCATGCACCTTGTTAGGATGTGATGCAAGTCCAAGCCAACAGGATTCTTTCCACTGATTTCCGTTTGTAGCAGAATGAGGCCCTGTACCACTGAACTCTGCTGATTAAACTTATGCTATGGAGTAGAGGTACCTCTGAAAGTCGCACCCTTCCTGAAGAATTGCTGCTAACATGAACAGTCCCAGCAATTTCAACAATGCCAGCCCATGGTTAAAATTTTGGGGAGAAAATACTGCTTTATTGGTTATGGCTTCCTTCATATGAGGGCTACTTTAGCAGTAAAGGTTAAGAAGGAAAAGCTTACTGAGAGAAATTGTTTTCAAGAGTGCTATGAGATGCAAGTGAGTTTGTATGGCAGACTGGCACAGTTACGGAAAAAGCATGGAGCTGCAAGCAGGCAAAAGGTGTGGAAACAACCATTTATGATCTGTCACTTTCCAAAGGCAATCATATGCAAATGAGCAATGCTTCAGTAAAGCAAATTTGTAACTAGCATTCAATAGCTTCACGATCCTTGCCCTCAAATCAAATTTATTTAGGAATATCATCATAGGAAATACGGACAAATACAGCAGAATAAAAACACACATTTGTAGATTGCCTTGTTGAAAATTAAATAAAAAAATACTGGCTAGATCATAACCCATAACAATATTACATAATATATTTGTCAGATATCTCAAGATAAAAATACAAAATAAAATTCTTGAGGGCTAATCTACAGCTACAGTTCCTCAGTGTGCTCGATGCAGGGATACATGCCCATAATGCTGTGGGAGAGATGCATATACAAACACCATTTCTTATGGCCCCATGCAGTGTTTTGGTAGTGCAGCCTTGCAGGTTTCAGAGAGAAATTCTTGTTCAGGAGAGGCCCCAACAAGAAGCCTCTCTGCCATCTGAATGTGAATTCCACCCAAGGTCAAAGCCTTAGCTAACACATGTTGGTTATTACGGTCTTCTCCACCAAAGTAAATTTCTCCTCATCCAAATAACACAGTAAGCTTTGGGTCATGTCCAGATAAAACCTTGCTAAGAATAAAGGAAGAAAGAAAGAGAATTAGCTGGCTTTAAAGAAAAAATAAGGACTCTGCTTGTATTTCAGTAACATCTACCACAGTGATTAAAACTGAATACAAATGAGCAAGTAGGAATATTTATACACAACTCACATTTCTATATTAATGAAGGAGATCTGCAGGCACTGAGTACCTCCTATGAGATCAGGAATTCCTCCTAGCCTCTGCAGTGGGAGATCACGGGACCGGGTATAACAACAGGACACCAAGAGCCCCACAGGATGCTCCCAGTAGACTGCAGAATCAGCTATAACTTCTGCTTCTATTTCCAGGAGAAAACTTCTGCAGAGTATCTCAATGGTGATGGGACAGAGATACAGAAAGAAAAAGTCAACTTCAACTACAGTAAAAGTCTGAAATTGAAAATACAATAAGAACATTACATTTGGATTGCTCCTGACTTCTGTTGTCGATGAAGCATAAATCACGATATTGAAGAACATTACAAAGATATAACTGGCCTAATTTTTAAAAATACCAGTCATCTTTTGATCTTTTCAAATTTGGTGGGACTGCAGATGCTCAACACATCTGAAATAAGGTCCCATGTTTCGAGAGAAAAGACATAAAACCAAAATTCTCAGATCTTAAAGAAGATTTTCTACTGCCACAAGATATGGCAATTTACATTTAAAAAAAAAAAAAAGTCTGATATAAACAATATGCTTCTTTTGTCATAATGACTATGAGAAACCATAAGATGGTTTACATTTCATTATAAAGGAAAAAATTTGCCCAACATTCCCCGAAAAGGATTGCAAAGGTGCATGGAGTGATCCAGGCTACTAATGATTTGCTCAAACACTGGCATATAATATATAAATTCTTAACTCTTAGCAAAAAATATCAATTGCATTATAACATATATGATACAATTTCATTCGTTAACATTTCATTCTTTAACTGCACTGTACAGAACTTTGTCCATGCCAAATACAAGCCCTGGACCAGATACACAAAACAGTTTAAATGCACTTTTTACAACCTATATGCACAAATATTTCTTAAGTTAAAACTATGCATACTAATTATGCATAGTGTGTATATGGCTTACATATTCAACAACAGAAATTCCACCTTTTGGCATGCCCTTATCCCAGGGCTCAGAGTTTGTATTGTTCCCAGCTCAATTTCAATGGTTGTGCTGTCAGAAAGGAGACAGTCAAAGGTATGGATGTGTACGCTTCCCTCCATATGGGGTGATTGGTTTACTATTCCTTCTTCAATTGGGGGATAACGTGTCTTTATTGAGGCTGAGCCTGGTGCCTATGTTACGCGTGAGCTCTGGTTAGATCCCTGAAGCAGCAGGTGAGTAGTACACAGGCCTCTGCGTAGAGGGGAGAGCCACTGCCTCCACGAGTCCTCTTCAGAGTGGACCATGGCTGATTGCAGACTTTTTGGTCAGTGAGGTAATAACCACGGGGTCCAAAAAGGGGAACGGGGAATGCAGTGACCCAACTCACCCGCGAGCGTACAACCTGAAGAGGGGGGTGGAGGATTCCTGGTAGGCTGCAGCGGTTGTTGCAACGAGGTCGTTGGCGGGCTGCATGAGGCCAAGGGGCAAGCCGAGGGGCCCGTGCAGCTTGAGGGAAGCAGAGATGAACATGAAGTCTCTTTCCGGGCACAGCTGGGGCCAGATGGCTCATCCTGAGACTTCTCGCAGAGGTAACCGCCTGCGTGCTCCGCTTTCGCTGCCTCTCAGAGAAAGATGCTCTGGTGTTTTCTTTTAATGAAACAAGGCAAGGAAGGACTTTGTTGCATACTTGTCATCAACTTTGCATTTGAGAAAAACCATGATATAAGGTCTTAGTGCCACCTTCCAGTTCTGCCTGAGAGGCAGAACTCTGCTGAAACGAAGCAATTTCCAGGTATTCATGTAGCAGTCTCTTCCGCCTACAAAACAATAAGCACCAGCTTCATGGTAGGGCTGACACCACTGCTGTGACATCTGAGAAAACACTGTTGGACTGAGAATGTTTTAATCATAATACTGGATGCTATTTAATTAATTTTAAAGAGGTTTTCAAATACTGATTTCTTAAACACCATTTCTCTCCATATGGCAGCCACCGCAAAGGGAAAGAGTCATCATTCACGCAGGCTCATCTGTACAACTCTAGAACTTCCCACACAGTCTACATATTTTTAATTCCAGATATTTAAAGGAAGCTAACGAGTAGAACTTCAACGTTGCATGCAGCATGGTTGCATGAACAAGTGTCTATAGCAACATCTCATTTTGACTTTCCACTTCTATTGGATGCCAGTAGCAGTGACATGTAACAGCAATCCAGTGCAGATGATCATTGCCATGTTTTCACATGTCTCATGATTAATTGAAATGTCTGGTGTCAGTGATACAACAGAGCGAGGTCCAACTTTGGCTGAAAAAATCATTTTGGCTAGTTTAAGAAAGCAGAATAGAAGAGGAAATAACAACAACAAATACAACTGAAATTTTGAGAGTTGTTAAGTGCCTTGAGTTACCAGCTCAGGGTTTAATGTTTTACACTTTTGATCATTTTGTCCAATCACTCTGCACAGAAACAGGATGATCCAAGAATAAGGTGACAGATAACAGCCTCTGAGAGCACAGGTGCAGGAACAGACAGTGTTCTTCTTTTCTCCTGCAACAGGGTTCAAATGAAAATTTGTAAACAATAGGCCTTTAACTACTATTACTCACAGTATTTAATATAATTGAATCAAGGATTTATTATTGCATGATTATTTAGTCTCACATGAAAAATTCAGACACGTAAAAGTATTGGGTTTCCCTTCTATTGTATTGAATAACTTTTAAAGGGACATAGAGTGGGCTATAGCATATTCCAGTTTCAAAATTTTGTAATAAAACCACAACAGGAATAGACCAAAGAGGATAATAATAACAATAAGTGAATCCTTATCATATAAATCTCTCCTCTTTATAGGAAATAAATATCAAAATTACCTGTCCTGCCTGAAATGTCAGAAGCTTTTAAGAAATAGGAAATCTAGTTGTGTACCAGTGCTTGTTTTTGCTCAGTGGCTTTTACTATATCTTCTGATTTCTTACAGTGTATAGGCTCACCTGAAAGAAAAAAAAAGAATGTTATTGGGAAATCAAGCAAGGAAGTATACCAAATAAATAGCACTTGCACAGCCCTAGACAAGCAGAAACTCTTCTCCCTTTTCTATCTGAAGGTTAAAGTGAGGTTTCAGTCATGGCTTTCTTTAACTTCTTTCTTACTAAAATAAATATAGGACTGACTTAACTAATCATTGTGGTTTATCCAAAAGGCAAAAGATAGAATGAAAGCAATAGACCACACACCATGAAACAAAAATACAACATTTACACAAGCAGTAATGAAGTGTTATTTTTTTAATCTTCCAACTTATTGAAAGTCAAAATTCACCATCTGCAGAGATGTGCTGTTTGAATCCTCTTCGATGTAGGCATTAAAAATAGGGGCAAGTTTCACTTAGTGGAAGATGTCAATGTCAAGTATTAAAAATTCAATTAGTTCAATCAGATAGGAGAAATGATATCGAGTGACAAGAGTAGTTTTCAAACTAAGTGATACAATACGGATTTCAAACTTCTAATCATAATACTGAGTTCTTGTTTAAACTATTCCTTGAGTGATTTTGAATGACTACAGCTGGGAAAATTATAAACTGAGTTTGGATGGTAGCCATGGGGGAAATGCAACAACCTTACAGTATTATTTACTAGCTGTATGGTAACTTCTCTGTTTTAACCAATGAATGGAGTGGTCCCACCAGTGATTAATAATGCTGAACTGAAAATGTGAAAAAGGAAAAGCACAGAGTCTCAAAAGTAACAAAGATGAGCTGGGAGAAGGGGAAAAGCTACAGAAATAAAAATACAGGTTGGGGAAGACTTTTGAAAGACAAAACCCAAAAGCACGAGTAGCTAAAAGGGAAAGCAGTTGATGTGCAATTCAAATGGAAAATTGAAAGACAGTAAGTCAAAGCTGAAGAAGAGGCTCAGAGTTTAGAAAAGAAAGAAGAGAGGAATGGGAGCTCATGCGAATAAGCATGGGGAAATAGCATGGGGAATAGCATGGGAAATAGCTATGACTTCACCACTGCGTCACAGTAAACCAGAGAATTTTGTTACTGGTTTTTACCAATGGTTTCATTGCCAGGATGCTGCCCACTCTGTAACTGGTGTTCTTCCCCTCGCTTTTCTTAGGTGAATGTAGTGTGTGTGGCTGATAGACAGCCAGGTCTCTAAAGTATTTTGAAGCCTTATAAAATGAAGTAAAATGAATTAGAACAAAATTTTCTCCAGATCTTCCTGCCTGCAGTTATTTTTGGAGGGATTCAGAAAAACTTTTATTATTATCCATAAAAAAAAAAAAAAAAGAGGAGGTGGGGAGGGGTATGAAAGCACAATCTATTGCTCTAAATATTTAATTTTCATACTTGACTTCAACTGACTACCATGGTTTTAGGAGTGAGAGTGTTCTGTGAAGGCCTTGTGAAACAGGCACTGTGTATCTTCATAGAAACAAAAATGTATTGATGTAAATGAAAATGCATTAATCTTCGTAGAAACAAAACAGTGAACTCTAACCCATACATAACTTTCAGTGTGTCAGTGTGCCAATTTTACAGCAACCTCCGAATGGTCACTAACAGCTTTTATCTCATAATCCGTGTTCTTTTTACTAGCACGTCACTTGATCTTTTAATATCACCTTCCCTCCGTCTTCATCCTCGGCACGAACACAGCTGCTTCTGCCAGGCCCAGGCTCCCAAAGCCCTGCAGCTCTGTTTAGCCACACATGGGGAACACCACGAGCAGCACACAGAGCTGTGATCTGACCTGCTCTGCACAGACAGGAAGGGTTCCGCCCGACACAGCAAAACGCAGCTGAGCACCAAAGGGCTGCCACAAGACTGAGCTGCCACCAGCACTTGCACGGCATGGATGATAACTTGATGCCTCCCACATGGCCATAAATTAAACTGGCATGTTGTTGGTGTAGGTTTGTGCTGGTTTACCTGGTTATCCTCCAGAGGCTCTCAGATAGTGACTGCTGAAGGCTCTGCATGCTTTCTATAACTCGCTGTGACTGGATAGTCCTCTACTGTCACATGGGACAAAGTTACTGGTAATCTGTTTTATCAGAGATTTATTGTCTCCTTTACATTTTGATATTAAGGATTAATGTGGCTATCATCATGAGTGAAAAGTTAAAAGCGTGCCAATTAGCCATTATAAATCATTGAAACATGGAGTTGTTTAATAAAACATAAGCAGTTTTTAAATGAATGTTCTAATTAATAAATCACTCAGGAGAAAAGGAAGATCATCACTTAAAAAAAAATCACCTTATAATAGTTCCACTTAATCTTGTGACATTCAATTAAATGACAGTGAGATTGTGGAAAGGACAGAGGTGCTTCAGAGGAAAGCAGCATTCAGTCCCAAGCTGAGCTCTCCTACCAGTGCCCAGTTCTCCCTTTGCACTGACCAGGACATGGGGCAGAACAAAACCTGGTAATAAAATGTGATGGCATATGAGAACTAACCCTAGAAAGAGATGTGATATGAGGAAAGGAAAACAATCCCTTTTCTCTCTCTCTTTTTTTTTTTTTTTAACAGAGAACCCTCTCATAGTATGCCTAACTATTTGGTGACAGTATCCAAGAAGGCAGATCATCTTCCCCTGTGATTACCTTTGTTTTCCATCCCTGTTATATTGCAATTGCTTTCCTACAGAACGCCGAGAGTTAGTTTTCTGTTTTTTATAAAGGACAATGACCGCTGACATATGAAATTAAATCTGAATAACTATGTTGCTTTTCTCCTTACCTACTTTCAGGTCTCTCTCCCAGCCCCAGAGCACCCAGGAGCTTGCTTCTCCACCCAGGGTGAGTCAGCAAGCACTTTGGGCATTGCTTTAGCCTGCTTCCCCCATCCTTAGTACAGGGCTGGCAGAAAGTTCAGAGGTAGAAAGATTTTGTATGGAGAGTGTTAATAATGCCCTGATAAATATATAGTGCTTCTTAAAATGATTAAAATACTCTAATTTGAAAACCAAGAAAAAAAAATAATAATCATCATGAAAACAATGTCTTATGTATGCTACCTTCTGCTTGCTTGCAAGTGAAGCATTCTGCTGAAAATTGCCCTGGTTGAAAAAGTGTCCTGTGTGAGTCTGCTGGCCATTAGCAGAGGAAAAGTAATAGAAAAGTACTTGTTACTCCACATGGAGGAACAGTAGATGAGATACGTAAAATAACATTTAAGAGTAATGGTGGTTCCTAGTCAAGGCCGAATCTAGAAGGAATATGCATGTATATATAAAAATATATATATGTGTGTGTATATATATATATATTCTTTAATTCTTAGATTCCTGGTATCCACAGTTAGCTTCTCTCTTTCTCAAGTCTGTTCTCATTTCTATGTGCATTTATTCCTGCATGGAAACATACACTGCTGTATTTTTTTATTTTGGATTTTTACTCTTCCTGACTGTTCTGTATTATTTTCCCCAGCCTTTCTTTATTCCCATGGAAAAAATATTTTAATGAGAAAACAAACATAGTTAATTATGATGACATGGTATATTCTATGTTCATACTTCCTGTGAGACTTAAGAATTTATATAAAGGTTGGAGAGGGAAACATGCACTGTTGTTTTCCTTTGATGTGTCCAATTCCATGCACAAATACTACCTTATCCTAACAATTCCATCATTCTGGACAGTACTGGACTCTTAGAATAAATGTGTTGCAGCCAAGACTGCAGTGAGTCTCTCAGTCCTGATGGTCAGCACTCAAAAGCCAGTCATTACTCTTCAGTTTTCATCCACCCTGAGTCTCCTGCAAAATCATCAGAGCTATTGCAAAACATATTTTTTAATGTTGGTTATTTTTAAATTATGAATTAGTGAAGAATGTTGTGTAAAATTTGCAACACCAGTTTCTTATTTGCAATCTTATTTTTACTTTAAGAAGATCTTCTAAATATACATTTAAAATATTTCTCATATGTAACAAAAAATTCTCACTTAATTCTTGAACTAAAAAATAACTGTTTTAATAAATTCAGTATTTTCCATTAGAAAATACAGTTTCAATTAAATCACATTTTTTTCACATAGTGAGAAATATGTTCCATCCAGGAAAACCAGAAGCAATTTGAGATAAGATACATATTCGGTATATACAAATGTCTCTCTGTTTCATCATTTGCACTTGACAGGAGATTTTAATATCCCATCAATTTGTGAAAAATATATGTTAAATGGGAAATTCTGTGAAAGAGTTTCTGCTGACTTAAAATATCATATTTAAATAGTATGTAGTCAAATTTCTCACTGAAATAGTAATATGGCTAATCATCTGTCCTTAGGAAAGAAAGTTCTAAGAATATGATGACATAGTTGCTCTGTAAGTCATTTCAAAAGACCAGAAAGTATTCAAAATAGCTTTCTATGACAGATTTAAATATTGAGAAAATAGGGACAATGCAAGAATTAAACGTTATTAAAGTATAAATCAAACTATTTGATGAAATAAAAATGAAACATAAATGACATTGTGACTGACCAATAAACCCTAACAATGGAAGAAGGCTCAGTGGAGATGGGCAAGGGCAATGTAATATCAAATAACTTCAGATAAGTAAATTTAATATTAAACATTGCACCCTTGATCTGTGGAATATCTGAAAGAGCTTGTTCAGAGAGTATTAGACTGACACTGATATGCTACAGAAACCACGCAAAACATCAAGCTCTCCACTTTCCTGTGATTTATCTACGCTGGCATGTGAACACAATTTCTGAAGGAGATGGCAGAGAGTCAATTCAACATACTGCAAAGAACAGAAGTTTCATAGAAGTATCTGCTACATAAAATGACAACTGAAAAGACCTTCAAATATCAGATGCCTTTAAAAACAAAACCTAGTCAATATCTTTATTCTATCCATTGTAGTACTCAATTAAATACTTGTGGTAGTGTAAACCAGAAAGCTCTTCAAGCAAAAGAGAAATCCAGACTCATCCTGTTGTTTTCTGACTGAAGGGACCGGGAATTACTTGTGACAGAGTCCACGAAAGGTTCACGAGACTAAAAAAAATGCTGTCTTATTTTCTGTAGGCATAAGTTGCGTGACTAAGGATGTGCATGTCCACTGGAAAAACGTTAAGGTTTCCCAGGTCTAAACAGGTGAAAAGCCACTATTCTAGAATGCAAGATGCAATGACCTGGGAACACATACGTTCGCTGAGTAACAGTGTCATTCACCATGACAGCAGCAAGAACTGATGACTGCATTCATTAACAAACTGTAGCAGATGAATAGTTTCCAATGTATTTTGAAGAACTTTTCAGAATGTGCCATAGCTGGGCGCGTGTTCTATCAACAGCATGAGCTGTAGCCTGTGCTTCTCACATATTCTCACCAGGAGGAAAGGCACAGCATATAGTGTAGAGCAGTTTGGAGAAAAGATCCTTTCAGTTCCATTTCACTTCCAAAGTATGCAACAGTTTAGGTTTTTCAGGTACAGATGTTTAGTTTCAGTAGAGAAGCATACATTATTATACTAAAACTTTCTGTGTCGATCAGCTAGAAAATCCATCATGGCTCAGGCGTAAATTGGTGAATACCAGTAAGCGTGTGTTGGCCCATATCTCAGCCTCTGGAGTTGCCTTGAAAAATAATTTGCTGCTTCTCCTACTGTGTGCTGGATCACTTGATGCATCATGTCTCCTGATATATCTCCCTTTTTTCCATGACTTCTTATTATTCCATGGTTTAGGTACTGCTGCCTTTTTAGAGATGCAAGGGCTGAGTGCTGTCCTTGTATAAGCTTTGGTTTTTCATTCAGGACACTACCAGCACTATTTATTTCCAGAAAACATTTGAATCTCTCTCTCATTTCTGCACCATTATTCATCTGAACTGTTTTTGACTATTGACATATCAAGAGAAGAATCCTCCTTGGATTGGTGGAAATCCTGTTATTAATCTTTTTTACCATCTTCAAGAAAAAATATACCTTCTAGATGACATTTGTCACTGGAAATAAACTATTACAAACTCGACCACTTCCTACCCTTTTTATAAATTTTGTAGATTGAAGTGTTAAAACATAAGGCCTTCTGTAGCAAATTTCCTGCCTTGGCAAATGAATTCCTCAGAAAAAGATTAGCTTTTTTTCCAAAGTAAGAAACCTCTACTCTCATATGAAAGGTTGATTTTAAAGATTCACAAGGCAACAGAGTGCAAAAATTGCATGCCAAGTCGTATCTGATTTCACAAACAACATTTACGTTCGTAAATCATCTACTGACCCTCAAGGACAGCTACACCACAATGGCATTCTTCTCAGCTTGAAATACAACAGGTGTAATTTTTCCTACTGTCTTCCTCGCCCAGGAGATGGGAAACTTTTCTAAGGTACTTAAATTTCAAATTGGACCTTAACAGAAAAAATGGTACAAAAAAATGCATGTCAAAGACAAAAACGTCAATTATTAGATGCTGTGGAATCAAATGCTGTGGAATTAATTTTAGTGTAAATATTTTGATTTAGCACCCTAAATTAACCATCTGTTATTGCTGGTGGAAAAAAAAAATAATCTGTCAACAACAAAAGCATGGGAGCACTGAAATTGGGTAGAACGTTGAACTCCAGAATAAGTGGGAGTTCTCCATAAAAAAGATTTTTTAGAAATACGCCAAGTCATATACTTATGTCTAAGCTAAGCTTCATAAGCACTTCGGTGCTGTTGCTCAGACAATGCCATATTTCTGGCACAGTATTTCAAGGCTCACTGTCATAAAATTATTAATGAGTTTAACATTTTAATTAGAAGCGAAGAAAACAAATGCCATTATATGCTTTGATTATTCCTGTTACCTTAATACCTCAAATTTATTCTAACAATAAGCAAATTCAGACCGTATGAAAATAAAATAAAATTGCACTATGTCTTTCTTTTACATTGCTAACATCTAATCATATTGCTTGGGCATCTTGAACTTGATAATGTTTTAAAATCATCAGATACTAAACCACAGTCAGCTTGTGATAAAATACTTACATTCCAAAAAAAGTATTGTGACATTATAGGATTTTTTTGGCTGCTCTGCCTGTCCTGGAAACTACAGCCAGGAGACTGATCTTTTGTATTAAGAGCATGACCCAGTCCCAGGCCTACTACTGTTAGGAAATAGCATCTACATAAATTGATCAAAGTTAGATTAATATTCACATTGTATTTAGTACAAAGGATGTACTTTACAACATAGTAGTCATATTAGGTGCCTAAACTAAGGTTGTGCATTTTAATAGCACAATGATTACAAAATGTTAGATAGTTCTATTTTGAAAGTTTACTTCATTCTTCAGTAAGGAAGCATATTTAATTGCAATATGCACCTATAAATTATTTTAAGATAATTCTTGCAGTTCAACTAAAAGTCTTGGTATTTTATATGAAGGACTTTCTACAAAATACCAAATAACTAATATCAAGAAGATTATACTTGCTTATATCAAAGCTCTTTTATTTGATGGGTTTAGGACACTATTGCTTCTACATTGCCTGAAGCAACTTTCTTATCCAGGAGGTTTTACAACACCTTGTTTTGATATTTCACTACTGCCAGTGTTTGACAAGGAGATACCAGATACTGCTGCAGCTTCGCCCTGGACAGTTTCATTAGATTGACTGGTGCTTTGTGAAGAAGTATTACCATTCAGTGGGTCTGTATTCTGTGTTTCTTGCTGGGCATCGGTGAGATCTTTCTGGTTCGGATCAGAGTTAGTGCATTTTTCTGAGTTGGATTCATCACTCAGAGAAGTGTCGGAAGTGACTACTTGTAGGACGATGGATCTGGTAGGACAGGTTGTACCATCGCTTCCCTGACTACTCTCATTTTGTATGCTTCTTGTCTCTTCCTGTAACTGTGCATCTGTGGAATTTCTGCTCTGGTCTTTTTCCTGTTCATCAACATTTCTCACAAGTTCTTCTACAAAGAGGGAACAAAATATGTGAATTAGATATGAAGGACATGCCACAGTTGTTTGATTTCAGAGTAGTGACTGAGTTGCATATGGGAACACTGTGAACATAAACTTTCTGCATGAAGACGTGCATCAGTGTGTTAAATAAGGGTCAGATTCTGGTCCTGATTACACTATTGCAACTGAACCATAGTGGTCTGCTTTCCGGTTTAACCTCCAATTTGGACATCTTTATTTGGAGGCAGCAGCAGCAAACACACTGTAAGCTGAAGGATGTGAGCAGAAGGACCCCATGATGAAGCACCAGCAGTGGTGCTTACCACAACAGGACTGGGAGGGGCAGAGCTCACCAGTTCTGCAACAGAGAAAGGGCATGGAGGGGAACACCTTGCCAGGAAGGGGCAGGTGTCAGAACTGAAGCGAAGCCCTGAAGGAAGTTGGCTTCCCAGGCTGGAAAAGTCCAAGGCAGCTACACAGAGTTTTGGCTGGGAAAAAAAAAATCAGAAGGCTATATACATGCAGTCCAGTTCTGCTGCCATTATGGCTAGTGGCACATACAGAATAGGAAGGAGGAAATATGGGGAAAATAGTGCTTCAGGGGAGAGAAGCTATAGGAAAAAAAAACAACAACAACAACAACAACAAACTAATGGAATGCTCTATTCCATGCTCTGTTGCAGAAACTTGGAGAAAAGTACAAATGAAATGGCCCAGAGTGAAAGGAGACAGAACAGAACAGCACAGAGGAAGCACCAGGACAAACCAGAAGATCAAATAAAGCTGCGAATGGAAATCCTGTGACACAGGCTGAAAAGTGTGATACAAATAACCTGTACATGTTCATGAAGGCACTATTTCTCTTGTTATTGGAATCAATTTCATAAATTCAAATTTTAGAATCTGTATGCTAATACAGAAGATACAAAATACTACCAATTTAAAAAGAGAAAGCATTGCAGTTTGAAAAATACCTCCACAAAATAGCCACATGTCATGGCATAAAATTACTAACTTGGCTGTGCCCACAGTCTTACAGAAGTAAACCAAGCATTTGGATACTTATTTTCTTCAATAGGCAAAGCTCTGGAAATAAACTTTGGTCATGAGTGACCAGTCCAAATCCAGACCAAAAGTGATTGAATTTGATGACTTAGGGAGAGGAATATTTCTGCATCTCAGACTGCAATCACATTTCCACCACAGTCAGCATTGGGCATCCATTTGGCATCTCTGTAACATCATTTTCCTGAATCCAAAGAAATGTCCCTTTGAGGTGCAATTTGGCCTGTGAAATGGGATGGAAAGGAAGACTTCCAAACCTGAGGTGAGGTGCAGAAGCACAGAATATTTAAATAATTTCCTTTCAAGTTCTTATACTTTCTGGGATACTTTTAAGAAACTCAAGAAGTTTCAAATTTGAGCAATTTCAAAAGGCAGTTTTTCTACAGAATTTAGACTTGTTTTGGACTTCTGAAACTTGGACAAGTACTCTTTTTTTCTACACCCTTCAGTACAGCTCGTACAAAGAAGTGGTTGGACTAAAGACATTAAGAAATAAGTATGCACGACTTGAAGCAAATGTGATGTTCAATCCAGATATGTTAATTAAAGCATCTGTCATTTGTTATATAATCTACCTACCTAAGGCTTTTGTCCCATGAAACTGATTTACATCACTTGCTTTGTTTATTTTGTTGTTGTTATTGATGGTTTTATTGCTGTTGCTGTTGGTTTTTACTTTTTTTCCTTCTTTCTTTCTTATTAAAATGTCCCTATATCAGCCCACAAATTCTTGCACTTTTCAGTTCTGTCCCCCATCCCACTGGATGCGGGGAGAGTAAGCGAATGGCTGTGTGGTGCTGAGCTGCCTGCAGGGTTAAACTGCAACAGTCCTTTTGGTCCCCTGTGTGGGCACAAATGGGTGAGATAACAACAGATCTGACCAGAGTGTGTAAGAACAAATTTGTTTATAATTTGTTATAAGCATTATATTATTTTAATACTTGCCAGCACAACGCTGATTTATTTGCTCTCAAGGTTGTTTTTTGTAACCCTTTTCTTGTTGTTTGTCAACTCCAAGGGCTGGTCTAAGGTTGTTTATGGTTTTTTCAGTTTGTATATAGCATATGCTCATGTTACACTGACCACAAACCTTATCCAGTATTTGTAGCCAGTATTAGTGTCATTCTTGTACCTCAGGTAAATTCTCATGGAACCTATTAGCAAGTACACTCTTTACCTTTTCTCCACAGGGACCCCATCTCGGTGGGGAACAAGGCTGGACACCTTCCCATTCACCTTCCCTTTCTCATTCATATTCTAGAACAGCCACCAACTACTACTACAAAAGTGGCAGCAGCAGGCTGTTGAATAATCCTGCTGGCTTAAACCACAACACCTTCTAAAAAACACACATCTCTTTTTTGGACACTGAGCATCTTAATAATATCACACCCATTCAGATAAAGGCAGGCACAAGTATGCTTTACAGTGAACTCAGGGCAGGCATTATTGTTGCTACCATTTTTGCTCTCCCTGTTTTAACTTGGTTAGAGTGCCTGGAGCCAGGCTTATTTACATATTTTCAATTGTTTGGTTTTGTTTTCTTTACAAGAATCCAAGTGTTATTCAGCAAAATTTCTTTGAGTTTGTAAAACGTTCTTCTCCTAACAGATGTGTTAGGGATGGCTCAGTCATATCCCTCTCTTCAGTACTTCTCTGCCATTTCTGAACTCCTGCCTTAAATCACTGTCTTTCATGAGAAGAAACAATGTCGTCTGATAAATAAACATGGCATAAGTGGTATCTTTCTTCTCATGTGTTTAGGCTGGGATGTTGGCAAAGTAATTGTCATGCATTCCTTTGTTTGGAAAACTGGCAGGAGTTGTGATGCAACAGCCAGGTTTCAGAATACTTGAAAAATTCTGCTACTCAGTAGTTTCAGCTTTTGTGGGGTTTTTGTTTGGTTGTGCATTTTTGTTTGGTTAGTTGGTTGGTTAGTAGTTGTTTTTTTTTGTTTTGTTTTGTGTTTTTTTTTGCATCTACAGAAAATGTGTTAACTACTGAAGGTGACTTCTTTTCTTTCCCTCTTTGACCAAATACTACTACTTTTTCGTTATGTCACCTTTTTTTGACTTAATAAGTGTCTGAAAATTGAAGCAAGTTCTTTAAATAAATATTGTACTTGTTGATTATGAGCCCACCTTGTATTGTTTCACAGCTGAACAAGAAAGTGTTGGTAGCTGTGAGCGCTGCAGAGCAGCTGAGATCCTCCTCACTTCTTGCTTTGTTTAGACAAATGTGACCTTTTAGTTGCTTTGAGATTTTTTAAATAAATAAACCATCTAAACATCCTAACCTTTTTTCAATAAAAGTACCTTGTACTGTGTTTTTATTTATGAGAATGTTGTAGGATTCTCACTGATTTCTTATTAAAGAAATAAAATAATAGGCTAAGTCCTCATGAAGTTTCCCAGTGCCAGCAATGAACATGGCTGGAAGCTTTATTTTGTCGTAAAAATTTGACATACCGGTTACCTATTGTTTGCTGGACTGCATTGGAGTGCTGAATTCCTGTCAGTCCAAGGAAGGACTGAACTTTTCATAGACCACCAGAACTGTCATACAGCTCTGGCTAGCACTGTGCCTCTGGGAGTTAACTGCAGGACCCCGTGGTCTCCAGAGTATCACCACTCTGCTGCTGCTCAAGCCCTGGTGAGGCTGCATGACCAGCTGCAGCACTGATGTCCACTGGCTCAGTTGCGTTACTGCCTGTGTGCACAGCTACATTTTCAGGATGAGGTTTACTAGGTGGTGAAGAAGCTTTTCTACATTTTGGGACTTTCTTTTTACTTCTCCATCTGTCCATTGACTTTCTTTTCCTGGTCTTTCTGTAATAAGAAACAGATCTTTCAACTACCATCATCTGTACAGTAGAGGGCTTAAATGAGACTTTTCTGTCTCCAGTGACTGCACTGCTTTAGCATGTGCTGACTTACCAAGAGTGGAGATGAAAAACACAAAAGCCACATGTAAGCGGAACACCAGCTAATGGCAGCTACTGCCAGAGCATCATACACCAGTAAAGCTAATGTCTGTTGAATCACATCACTATTTTTATTGCTCTGTTGAAAATAAGCTATAATAATTTACCCTTATGGAAAGACGCAATGACATTGAAGCATTAAGAATTAGCAAACTACTGAATTAGAGAGGAAGGCTGTTCAGCTTCACTAAGAATGAAATGATTTGAGGAATTTTTAAGTAAGAATGCTACTTGATGTTATGGACTCCCTTTATATATTACTACAAGACTTGTTTGATTTCTAGGCTTGTCAGTTTTCTTTTTTACTGGAAAACCAGACTCCACAAAGTAGGGACAAAAGACCTAACCCAGGACAACACTGGAAGGAACTGCGTCTTCCCAAAAGACATGTTCTCGCATCAGCCATTTTAAAGAGAGGAGGAAGAGAGCAGCAGTAAAGATCAAAACTATGCAGAAAGCAAGAGGACTGATCCTGGTGCCTCTGGGACTCCTTAAAGAAATTTCCAAGAGTTCCCAAACAACCATGGCTGACTTTTCCAAACCCAAGAATAGATCACAGCAACCCACAGAGTTATCTAGTCACCAGCCCCTTCCATGTTCAACTCCTCAGGCAGATTTGATCACAGATTTAGAAGTATAAAAAACTACTGCAAACCATATAATCCAGTGACACTTGATGCCACAGCATTATGTCATACAGGGAATGTAAGGAAAGGCTTTATTGCCCACTGGTATATGTTGTGGGGGGACAGGTAACAGGTCCTGCTCTTGGGTTCAGTTACAGTTCCTCAGTCTGATGTACCGGACACCACAAATACTAAATGTTTCCTGCCACTCTTGGCTCAGACCAGTCACTGTACTTCCTCAGACCTCAGAAAATTTCTCTTACCACAGTTCTTAACACTTTTCTGCATTAGCTCAAAACTGCTTGTGACCTAAACATTTTAGCACTGCAATTAAAATCACTGTCTCTGGTACTACACGGGGCTCTGTTAGCCCTCTGAATTTATTTTTCTCCAACAGATTAATACAGTCTATTAGAGTAGATTTCATGTGCCAAACTGTCAGTCGGTTTCCGTGACTGCCACACATATCCTCCTAACACCCGCCCCTCCTCGTGTCTGCTAAATCAGATTAATATGCCATCAGATTTTTGCATTTCAGCAGCTGTTACTCTCTTCTTATTAGGGAGTCTGCAGAGATAATCTTTCAGACAAAATGGAGCTGAACCCTGTGGTTATTGTGACTGGAAGGATGCAGGTCTGAAAGTGCCTGAGGGGGGCCTGCAGGTATGATGGCGAGGTCTTTCAGAAGAGACATTTGCTATTCAAAGCTGCAGCCCATGGGGAAAAAAAAAAAAAAAAAAAAAAGCTGATCCTCACTACAGAGATGCAAATTGTTTTTTTTCTTATTTTTTTTATCAAAATTAAGCACAAGACAGTGTGAGAGCCTTGCTTAGTTTTTCAAGCCATGCAGCACTTAGGCAAAAGGTGTTGAGGACAGTTTGCCACTGATTGCTTTCCATACAAATAATGCAACTTTTGTTCAGGTCCTGTAACAGTTAACTCATCACATAAGCATACACCGGGAAGAATGAATAGCACTGCTGGTCATATTATCCTGAAGTTGAACAATGTTAGCATGCTTTAATGATGGGCCCATCCAACTGGCAGCTAGACCCTTGGTCTGTACACTGCATTCCTTTGTTTTATTGTATGACCTGTGGTGAGTGTCCTAAGCTGTCTGTGCCTCTGTTTGTTCACCTGTAAAGTCAAGATAATGTGTGCAATTTTTCTATGTTCTAAGTATAACTGCATCATGAAGTATCTTCTATGACACTTAAATCTTTCCCAACAAGTTGTTTCTTACAGGTTTTTCAATAGGCCAATAATTCCTAGACCTTAAAATCCATTAAGCAAACATCTTCCCTAACGTAACAACCTCTCAGACTCATCTCTGTTGCTACAACTATCACAATTCAAATAGGAGCAGCCATCACTACTAGGTGTTGAAAAAAAGCAGAAATGGTCTCTTTATCACTGTGTTGGGTTGAACAAAGACAGATTATCTGGTGATTAGGGGCTTGGAATATTAATTAAACATCAAGGCTTTCAAATTAGAATCCCAGATGTTTGATCATTATGGTAATTCCCTGGTAACATAATTCCCCGAAAGGCCTGAGAAACATTCCTCTAATTCTCCAGTGGTGAAAGGTTGAGGACCCTTAGGCTATAGAGGACTGAGCTACTCTGCATCAATTATACAAGACATGGCCTTTTTTTTTTTTTTTTTTTTTTTTTTTTTAAGAAAAATTGAGCCATCTTATTTTGTGAACCGTTTGGTAAAGAAGCTCACAAACTGCTGCCTGGGTAGATAAGCGCTTTCCTTATTAACACAGGCTTTCCCAAAATAAGGCACTTTGCTGCTTGCACAAGCTGCTTGCTCTGAGTCAACAGTCTCAAGAGCACCATTTCAGGGAGCAGTAGCACCAGCAGCTGGACCTGCTGGATCTCCAAGAAAGCTGCCCTGTGTACAACCCTGCCAGTGTGTCTTGGTCTTCTGCTCTGGCCTGTCTGAGTACAGGAGTCAGACCATCTACGTCAGCACCCACTGCCTCCACTGAACTGCCTCCCAGACAGTGCTCCACCTGTAGCCTTACCCTGATAAGGTGAGAAGGTAGAGCAAGTCCAGGTCATGCTCAGGAGACTGCAAGGATTATTGCTAGTTTTTTTTTTATATTTTTTGTTCATCTGTATTACTACACTGTATTATAGAGATAACTCCTCCTGAGTCTGGGATCTAATCTGGTGGTCTGGGAACAACATATAGAGTTTGCAGACCTACAGACAAGAATGCAGATGGTTCTTTTAAAAGCAAAAGTACTGTTATTCAAAGACAGTTCAGGAAGTGTTTGGAGGTCTATGCGAACAGCCAGCCTGCTTGTATCACTGCATGTTGTCCTCATACATGTCACCCTCTCGGCACACTCAGCTCTTTGGGGTTTGTAATAAATTATCTTTCCAGAAATAATGACAGCAACAACATTCCTTTCACCTGGCAGTGATTTATCCCTGGTATCTCTTCCCTCAGTAGGTGCTCCTACTAACATATGAATAAAATACAGCTTTGTACATATGTCCAGAGCAACCTAAAGGCTTCTCAGCAACACTCAGAAAACCTAGCATAAGATCCTGACAGAACAGGACAAATTATCTCAGGTTCAAGGTCTCAGGCTATTCACTTACAGACTTAGTCAAACTTGAGAGCAATCTGAAAGGAATTTCAAGTGGAAAGGGTTCAACATTTTTTCATTCTTTACTACATGCTAATTTGGCACACTCTGATTAAGGATTTTTAGTCTTTGCAGGGCGCAACATCAGAGAAGATATATTGCTAGTCTGAACCAATGGGGGAAGATTGCTTCTTATTATTATGTAACAAGGAACATATGTGCTACCTTAGTGCTCCATAGAAGATATTAATTTAGTGAAAACTTCTTTTCTTCTTTTCCAGCAGCTCTTAGTGACCACACATGGAGTAAAAGTTTTAATTGCAATGCAAAAACATGAATGGAAAATAACTTTCACAAAACCTATAAAATCCCCCCATAGCTTTTATTTAAAAAAACTTAGCATATGTATATTAAAAAAATAGAAACCTGTACTCAAAAGTATTCTCACTATTCACAAGGTCCCTCTAGATTCTAACCAGCTACCATGAAGGTCTTCATGCCGTGATCCAGTCAACTGCAGATGTTGCTGCAAGTAGCCTCTTTATGCGGGCAGTTTTCTATAAATCTCTTCCTTGTTCTCACAGAGGTTTTGCAAAACCGATTCAGCCAAAATCACACAGAGCAGATATCATTCATCAAGGTCTAGCCCCTACACCAGATACCTCCACTTACCCATCAGTTTTCCTAACGTACGTTCTACTGTAATCCCATAATTCTGTTCAGGAAATACCTAGACATACTTCATCAGTTGGTGGATGAAAAGAAGGGGATCCTAGAATCTGGACAACTAAAATCTCAACAAGGTCCATAGATGTCTTGAACTTTAATAAATCTGTTTCTCACTGTAAAAAACCTGCCTGATTTCTTGGATCTTACTGGGCCTCACAATAAGATTGACTGTATACAGAAACAACCATTTACCTTCAAAGAATTCTTAAATCTCTCACTGTGAGAAGCTCTGGCTTTTCTATGGCTGTTAATAGTCCCATTTAACTTGATTAAATCTATCACTAATTTATAGAGCACTACAAAGTACTGAAAATGAAGAAGAAATTAGCTTTTTGATAGCACTGTACACCTCCATGGTAATGTAGCAGAATGCTGATGTACCAAAATCAAACTGGCTGGTTAGTAGTATATGCAACTGAAGTGGCAAACTTCCAGACAGCAAGTTCTCCATTTTTCCACGTTGAAGGATATTGGATATAGATAGTCCAGGACTGTTTGATTTCTGTAGGCTGTAGCTAAGTGGTCCGTGGCCTACTCCTGCCATCCATGGATCATCATAAATTTGTCCTTTTGACCACACAGTATTAGTTGGATGATATCAAAAGAGACAATTGATCATATGAAAATACTTGTGCAGAAGTGACAATATGAGTTACACCTCCTCCTCAGCTGCCACTTCTGCCTAACTCTCAATTCATCATCACCATATAAGTATGGAAGCTTGTTCCTACTTAATATTCTCTTAATGAGAGAGAAAAAAAGATGCTGCTTTGGATGATGAAGTGAGAGACAAGGCTGGCACTGTATACCAATGTATCGTTCCTGATAGCCAGTATCAGATCATGTACAGTTCTTCACAGCAGTGAAACACTATACTAAAATGTTCTAGGTGCTTACTTGGAAACAGCACAGACTGTGTGGACAACATGTTCTCAAATGGCATTCAGTTAACCTGGATTAAGCTTATAAATTGTGTTCACACAGCAATTATCACAAATCATTTCACTCAGATAACTGCAACCCCAGAAAAATTTTCAGTTATGGCTCATGAACTAAGATGCTTGATGTAGGTTTGTCATTATTAACTAACAACTGGCAAATCAAAAGTCACTTTTGGACTTATTTGAGTCTAATACACTCTGCTATTGCCAAAATCTTTATTTTGGGTTATTTAAATAATTGCCTACAGCATAGTCCCAAAAAACCTGTAATACAGAATTTTGTTCCATACAGTGGGGAACAAATAGCATTTCTAATAGCAAAGTATCATTTTTATGTTGCTTAACAAATGCAGCAGCACATCATACTTTGAATTGTTGATTTTGGCATTTAAGGCAGATGTCAGTGTCAGTTATGATTAATAAGCAAAAATGCACTTTTTCAAACCATCCCTCTAAAGATAAGCTGAGCAACACAGAGCCTTATTGCACAGGCTGTAGGATTTCCTCTCATAGCCTGGCTACCTACATCTCTCTATGCCTCCTGAGAGAACAGAACAGGGCCATCTAAACAAACACGAAATAAAATCCATGAATACAATACAACTATATATTTTTATAAGGTGAGGGAAAATCAAAAATTAAATTAGAAGAGATATTAGGGAGTAAACTATAAAAACATCCCTTCTTAGTATATCATACCTTCTTCTGCTAATTCCTTCCATCTTTCTTTGTTTGCTTGAATGATCTGCATCAAGTTGTTCTTAAAGCTTGTTAGGTCTACAGTTGCTAGAGAATTTTCTGTGTGAGTCCCTCCATCACTTGCTGTAGTTTTAAAATTGTGTCGTCTTTGTGTTTCAGCATTGCTTACTGCTCCCAAACTATTCTGGCTGCAAAAGGGGAAAAAAAAGAAAAAAAAATGAATTAGGTGCACAATAAGGTAGTTTTTAATAATACACTAACAGTTTGTTTGAGTCAAACTCCTACAGGTAATCACTATATAGAAATAAGAGTGTTCAACAAAGTATGCCCAAAAAGTATGCCAAAGATACAAGACATTTCTGCAACTCATGAAACTGTAACCTGGGAATAATTCTTACCAACCTTTTTCCAGGAAAGCCAGGGGGAGGGTGGGGGTTGTGGAAATACATTACATGTAGGCTGGATCTTGAAAGAAGGTTTATGTAACCATTTTGGAGCAGCTTCTTTGCTATGTTTTCAATCAGTATCTTTGGGGGCTCACAGGAAAAACATCTGATAGCTATTTGACCCATTTGAAAAAAGCAAGACATGACAATACATTGGCAGATAAATGAGTTTATCTTCAGGTAAAATTTCTCTTCAAGGTACAATACTTTCAATTGTAGTCAAAACAGGGTGTAGTACAGTGGCAATACAATCCAGCCCTTCAAAATAATATGGAAAACTAAAATACCCGGAACTTTATTAAAATTAATAAGAAAAAAAAAAGGCATTAACCACCACTTACGAGCTACTGCAGCTACCTTACAAGTAAGGTAAAGTACAGGCCAAAGTGATTATTTGTATGTGAATATGCAGATACATGTAAAGGTATAGAAAAAAATATTGGTTTTAGGATGAAAATTAATTCTGGAATAATTTCAATTTTAGGATGAAAATTAATTCTGGCTTTGCACAGGTAATCACATCACAACATACTATTTTATTTTGTAGACATCTTCTATCATGGTGCAAAAATCAAGAGCTTGATAGGCAAAACAACAACCAACCAAACAAAAAAACCACCTGCATCTCATTAATAGTGTACTTAAATCTCTCAAGTGGAATTTAAATTGATTCATTTTTGGCTTCCATGTATATATGAAATAATACTAAAATGGGAATGTGAAGAAGCAAAATGGCCTACCGCATCTTTATCAGGAAGTGTAGTGATAGAACAAGGTGTAATGGCTTTAAACTAAAAGAGGGTAGATTTAGATTAGATATAAGGAAGAAATTCTTTACACAAAGGGTGGTGAGGCAGTGGAACAGGTTGCCCAGAGAGGTAGATGCCCCATGCCTCGAAGTGTTCAAGGCCAAGTTGGATGAGGCCCTGGGCAACCTGGTCTAGTGGGAGGTGTCCTTGCCCGTAGCAAGGGGATTGGAACCAGATGATCTTTACGGTCCCTTCCAACACAAACCATCCAATGATTCTGTAACAAAATACTCAGAAAAAAACTAAAGCTGCCTTCACCACTTGCACTTCCAAATGTCTATCAGAAATCAAAGAACATTAAAATTATACTGAAAAAGTCTCAAGGATAACAGAACTAGGAACTTCATTCTTCATTAATCTATTACAAAGATTATACTCAAAGGAAAAATGCTATCAGAGATGCAGTAGAAAATAAACTTATATTTTATGTGTGTATTCTACTCATTATTGTGTTTTTGCCTTTTATTATGCATGATCGTCCACAGTCAATGGAGGAATAGCATACTGCAAATACAAGATAGCACCACGTGGTGGCAATACTGTATAGCTATTTATGTTACTTTTCCAACTCTTAAAATAATTATAAAAATTCCAAGAAATACATCATTATGTTAGTTATGTCAGTTCAAAACAGAAACAGTGTATTCATACCCGCATTATTATGTTAGTTATTTCAGTTCAAAAAAGAAGTAGTGTATTCATACCCGGGTGTCCCAAATGCAGGACTTTCAGATTTTGATGCTTCCTCTATAAGAGGCATAACAATTTTCTCCATTGAGTCCGTAAGAAGAGAAAATGTTGGTTCTACTATGAAATCAATGAAACCTGAAGGAGAAGAAGAGAAAGATTTCACAACACTCAAAACTAAAAATAAATTCTTGATATCAGGCTGATTTTCTGACTGTAGTCCTAACAATATACTAGATACCACTTGTACAATCTTGAGGGGAAAAAAAGCAAAACTAAAAAAAAAAAAAAAAAAAGAATATCTGTGTAGATATAACTAGACGATAGTAATTATAGCTTTTCATTCCTTTTTCTTGTAAATTTTATGCACTGCAGAACACACCTACCATTTTGAAATGAATATTAATTATTGAATAGAAGGGAAGCACAGTTGAGCCAAGGGGCTAGAAGTCATACTGTCTCTTTTACCATTCAACACTTCTTGCCAAGGAGTTAATACTTCAAACTGCTGTTTATTATTCTGTGGAGGTAAAGTGTTATTTCACAGTGTGTAGGAGTGTTCTGTCAAATCAGCGAAGAGAACAAGTAACATCCCTAGGAGACAGCATTCATCCCACAGTTCTGAGATGTCAGCTCTGAACAATGTCTTTTACATTTTAAAGTGCTCATCAAGGTATGGAATGACACAGTGAGAGAATGAAGCATTATTCACCACTGAACACTTCAGAGGAAAAAAGTAAAAAATAAAAAAATCTAAAACATGAGCTAGCAATGGATTTCCAGGAGTCTTCATACTCTAACCAGGCAACACAGCACAAAGGTGAGCAGCAGTGCTTCAGCCTAGGATCCAGCTTCCTTTCTGCAGTAGGTGAGATGCTCAAGTGCATTGCCTTTCAAGTCCCAGTGAAATGGAATAAAGGACATTCTAGGTAACAAGATCAGACAGTACAACATGCTTCAACTCAAGGGTAAGACACCTTCACCTGTAGAATCTCTCCAGCAGTTCCGTATTCACTCATAAAAAGTACAGCTGTTAGTAGGACATGCTGATCTATGCAGTATGCATCTAGGATAGCCTCAGTGATCTTTACCAATTTTTATTACATTATTATTGCTGAAGGAAATGGGTGTAGAGAGAGCCAAGACCTGTATTTCTGAAAATGGGAAGCTGAATTTTGCCTGCTGCTGACCAAAATGAAATTAGAATTGATGAGAACAGAACATAGTGGTCCTTTTCAGCCCAAGGAGGCTTGACCATGACACACCAGATCTCCACAGTCCAGACATCTGATGTGTGAATTAGCTTTAGTTGAGATGCATCTACAAAACGTTACCAGGTTTTCAGATTGTGGCACAGATAGACCTTTAAGTTCTTAAGCAAGAGACAACCTGTTTGAGGATATTATCTACCAAACTCTGAAGTGTGTACAGTAAAAATTGGGCACATATCCAGTACTTTGCTAAATCCCTCTCCTATCCCTCCCTCACAACACATGTGTTGCAATAAGCCCATATTCTTTGGAGACCAGTATATTGTTGCTTTAAGGGCACATGAGTTCAGTGAACAAATCAGTACAAAGAAATAATTTCTATATGATGGGATTTGGAACATTTAAGATTCAAAATGGGTGTAGGAAAGGTCCGTATGATTTTATATGCTCCTACATATACAAGAAAAAGAAAAGCACAACTTGTCATTACCTATTTGGGATTGAGCTACCAAAGTAGACTTGCGGTCACAGAGTGGCGAAAACTGAAGACCTAAAGCAGCCTCCTTGTCTCCCTGCAAACAACAATGTTTAATATTATAAGCACATATTTAATATATGGACAGAGAGACAAATGAATCTGAACACTGTTAGTATTTATTCAACAGATTACTTTCTTCAGTTATATTCTTAAACAAAAACAAGCTGCAGGCAAAAAGAAAAATCACTCTACCTTTAGAATTTCAGGAAAAGTAAAAGTCAAAATTATAGCTTACATTTGACAATTTTTATATAAATTTTATATAAAGGAACTTATTGCGAGCAAGCTCTTATTAAGAGCAAGGCATCTGCCAATGAGATTTAACATTTGTCAGGGAAGAAAAATAAATGACATTTTATATGAAGTCTGTCAGTATTCACCATTTAATCCTGCTGATCCCAGATGTGATGGGATTGGAGACATTTAGCGTGTATGTAATAGTACACCAAACATTAAATGTTTCCTTCTATTACATTGGTTTATTCAATGTGTAAAATTTTTTCAATGGATTTGCACAGGTAAAGGGCATGATCTGACTGATTCATTCTCACTAGCTTCTGTACTGCTGAAGACAGAAAAAAGAACAAGTTCAATTTCATTAGTAATATGACTTGTACAAGCCTAGTTCTGTAAGTATTTGAACACCTTACACCTGAAAAGACTTTTTTTTTTTTTTTTTGTCAAAACAGTCTAGACAGGGTAGTGTTATTGCCATTTTACAGCATGGTAGGTCAACCGACCTGCAAAAGCTCAGAGTGTCTAGTTGCGCAAAAAGCTGAGGAGACAGATCTTTCAAAGGAAGATATAATTTGTGTTGCTGAAAAAACCTGGCTTCCAGAGGCACTGACATTATAGACCAAGGAAAACTTGGTCTTTCAAGTAAAATGGTTCTACATGTTAGTCATGGAGAGTGCAGTTTCATGATCATTTAGAGGGCAGAGGTAAAGGAATATACCATCTTTGCAAAGATCTTATCAGAAGCTGTTGTATAAAGGGGGCAGTATCAACCTTCCTTAGTCTTTTTATCATACATCATATTTCTAAACTTCTCTCAAATCTAGTTTAATAATAGCAATGAAACCACTTCAGACACAATGACAGATGTAACCCACAGATTGTGTTTCATGTGGAAATAGAGATTTTTATTACTATGGTAATAGTAATAAATTTTACACCCAAGTGTTCATAACTTGCCTTTAGTGTATAAAAGAACACAGGTTCAGTTACTACTAAGAGCAGTGTTAGTGGTATCTCTATGTAAATGCAGGCGACAGATTGTGATTTAATATAAAATGGGGTAGTTCTAACAATTCCAGCCATTGTAAATATAGGATTTCTAAAGCAATATTAATTTTGCAATCTCCTCTTAAACTAGATATTAAAAAAGAGAAAATTCCACACTGGTGAGGAATCCATTTGATGGTTTTTTATGTTTTCAATTAAAATAATTAATACATAATTAATACTTAAGTGTCATATAAAACCAAGTCTGCCATAAATTGTAATAAAGGACACAGCATTGATATCTAAATTGATTACTAGAATCTCGTAAGATTTAAAATCAAGATAAAGATCAACAGAGTGAAAAAAAAAATCTTTTCTCAGGTGTTGAACTCACTGGACAAATTTTCTTTTGCACTTTTGGATCTCTGCAGACTGAGAGCCTAATGTTGTCAGAGCTGTGGTGCTTCTTTGAGTGACTTGAACTACATATTCCTTATTTTTAATTTTTGAGATTGGTGGGTGTATTTCTATTTTAAACAAATAGCTCAGATTTTCCTTGGCATTATAACACACCTTCTGTAGTTGTTTTTAAACTTTAAAAGTTCTTTGGCTTTTTCCTTAAATTAACACCTGCACATATTTAAATTATGATTAACAGTTAACAAAGATTTTTGTCTAGGTGAAAGTTCATTTTCTTGCTAGGGCCCACTACTTTGAAAGCTGCCTGTTAATACATTGTTTTCTTGGTGGTAGTTATCAAGCTCTGCTGCTTTTTCCTGCAAGGCAGTAGAAGTAGTTGAATTGCTATTTTTAGAAAAAGTAATTTTTAGAAAAGAAGAGGAGGACTTAATGGATTTTGTATACATTTGGACTACTTCATCTTGGCTGACACAGATCTGGAAATCCCAGAGATTTCCACCACACGTGTTCAGATCAACAGAGCAGATGAGGCATAACCAAGCCAGAGCATCTAGGAAGCAAGAGGCCTCCCATGTCTGCACTACATTTCTATATGTACAGTTACTTCATCACTCTTTATATGTGTTGGAACTGCTCCACACATGCTGTTATTCTTAGCCATACCATAAAGGGGGAATTCAATTCCTTGCACATTCCTCTACAGTCTAAGTGACTTTCACATTTTATACTGCTGAGCTGCAGAAATACACACTTGGTGACTTGATTCTATTGCTAAATGCCTGCTCATGGCTTTGAACAGTTTATTTGTGATCCAGCTACTTTGTCTAATGAGAGTATAGCTAAAACATTAGCTGATCCTGTGCACTCAACAACCAGCGTAATGCTGTTTATTGCTAATGCTACATCCACTTGACTGAACACATTGCCTCACTGTCCCATGGGCTCTGTCTAGTCTGTCTCTCCGTGTCTGAAATGTTTTTACAGTTGGTCATTTCTGACCTTTTCAAGTAATATATATCTGTGGTAGTCTGCTCTTCCTTTTTCCTCTGAAGTTCAAAATCCTCATCATTTCCATTTACAGAAACAGACACAAACTCATGACACTACTCAGTATTTCCACAAAATTTAGTCCATTCTTTGTTTAGAGTAAGGCACCAGCTCTCCACTCTGTCTCCCCATTGCAAACCCCAGAGTCAAGGATGTCCTGATGCTCCCTATTGAGAATTTGTATAAAGAACCACTAGCAACTAGGCAAGAACATTCTAGGGCAGATCAACCTAATAACCTCCTGGTTACTGACTGACTGGTTACTGACTGGCCGGTTAACTTACTGACTTTTATTCTCTGATCCTTTTTTCCAGCATGACCTGATTTGAAAATGTTAATATATAGCAAAATAATGACGATCAAGATGAGTGAGACATACACTGTTTCATTATCTCTATTAATCATTTTTAAAAGCTGTGCATAACTGTAGGAATTGTGTAATATCTAAACTGTATTTTGGTTACTTTA
The DNA here is from genome assembly GCF_040182565.1 of Anser cygnoides. Lineage (NCBI taxonomy): Eukaryota > Metazoa > Chordata > Aves > Anseriformes > Anatidae > Anser > Anser cygnoides. The sequence continues at coordinate 16,671,347 of NC_089878.1, read as the reverse complement.
AAAATGTGCATGGCCAAAATAGTCGTTACAGGGAGAACGTTCCCCCTTCAGAGAAAATTTTTTTCACCTGCTGAGGTGAGTCAGAAAATGGCAGTAGTGACACCAACACCTATGGTTTTTTTTTCTTTGAATTCAGTATCTCATAAAAAAGACTTTCACAAGGGTGTGCCTTCATTTTTGTTTTAGGATATATCCTAAAACATCATCAATATATCATCCAGGGTTAACTGGATGATTCCCTCTAACCTCTGGTTTTGGATCAGGCTGTTATGAAAGCAAAACCTTCATAACGATGTGGTGTATGCATGGCAAGCACTGGCAAGGAAAAGTAATAGGAGGGTTTTCTGAAATATTAAATGGAGACAGAGCTTTGCATTCTTCTCTGAACGTGAATCTTTCTATTTCAAGTCCCTCACCCTACCCTATCAACGCTTCTTTTTAACTCAAAGCATATATAAATTTCTGTCTACAGAATGAAAACAGCTTGACAAGTTATATTATTATTGAAAGAAAAAAATGCTACAATACTTAAAATCCTGGTATCAGCTGAAACAGATATGGAGCTATAACAATTTCATCTTATTCACTCACATAAAGTTGAATTAATGTCAGTGGTATGTATTAAGAGTAAGGAATATATACTACTGACTATGCTTGTCAATCAGACTTAAGAAAATACTTAATTGTGTAACAATTGCTTCTTGAACTAGTTTATTTAAAGATTTTTAAAATGGCACCTGTCGAAAAAATTCTTCCATCAGGGCCATGGTCCACCGGTAGTGCAGTTCCCAGGATTTTGCTGGATGGCTTATGTCTGCCGCATGTAGAATCAAAGACATGGCTTTGGCTTTGTCTACCCTGTCAATTCAAGGACATGCTCCAATTATCTCAGAACAAAAACAACTATTTGAAGTCTTTTCTTGTACATGAACTCATTTAAAGACTACAGATAATGAACAGAATGGAAAATGACCTACCCCTCTGCCTGCTGTAGAGTATGTCGCATTGTTTTAATTTGTTGAAAATGACCCGACATATCTGTAGACAAGACCATCTCAATGACCAAGCTACGCAATTCCCTAAGAATAATTAAAAGCAAAATGACTCATTACAATTCATTTATTCTACATATGGAACATTTCTTTAAGCAGTACTTGTTAATTTATAACTTTCTAAACAGCATCATGGTTTTTATTACCTTTTTTAAAGCATTTAAATAAATAATTAACAACTTGACCATTATATTGTAAAAGGATTGTGTAGAGGCAATGTACTTCAAAAAATGTTCTCTGTAATCACTATTTCAGAGTCACACTGGTTCAGAATTCCTCTTTTCTGGTATATAAACTTAAAGGCATTTCTGTAACATATTATAAGTCATTCCTTCTTTTCCAGAAGTAAAGTATTCAAAAAAAGTCAGTCTCTAGACTCACCACCACACAGGAGAATATATGGGTATCTTTTGTTACTGCCCTCATATTAGTGCAAAGCAGGCACAACACTAAATCTAGGAAGAAGACTGAAAACACTCAAAAGAGCAAGAGGTATTACATCTGAAATGCTATGAACATTATGCCAATATATGAATATTATGTCAAACTACAACTCATCTCAGAAGTTCCTTAATGCCTATTACATGAGTCAAAACAAGTTCAGGATTTATAGTTTATCTGTATCTTGGTATTAGGGCTAGAGATTTTGGCTTATCCATCAGTTTTCTCTTAAGTGAATATTAAAATAGTAAAATATGAATCGTAAGAAAGCATATTAATTTTCATAGTATGTGAAAGTACGTTTATTTTGTCAGTAATTGTTACTGATTTGGAGAATTCTGCTTTTCTCAAGGTAGAAGGATTGTATGTAGACCTTGTAGGAGTCTATTGCTTCTCTGTATGTTTTTAACAAGGCCTAGAGAGTACACATGGTGGAGAATTCATTCACATTAAATCTTTGTTTATGAAGCATATATCTTCATGAGCAAACCCCTATCTTAAGATGTCCGAGTATCAATTACAACAGTAGAATCCTACTTAAGTAATTCTCACTGATCTTTTATACTGTATTCAATCTTTGATTTATTTAACAATTTTTTTTCAAAGAAATACATTTTAAAAGAGGTAAGTTGTAGTTTTCTTCAGGGTTGTTAGAACGTTTTTTTTATAATAAACTATCAAGACTGCTTTTGAGTCAAATTAATGGCATATTTAAGCTGATACTCCTCATTGTTTTTCGTGCTGTTCCTGACTTACTTTGATATAACTGGATAAAGACTCAGCCCTCTCACTTCTACTCAAATGATAATATCCAGCTATAGCAACCTGAGTTTAGAAAATGACTTACCTTGTCTGACCTCATAACGAGAGACTAATTTGCATCCCAACCTTTTCTTCTACACAATGCTTTGAAAGCGCACCCTTCAAACATAGCCAAATCCATTTAAAAAAAAAAAAAAAAAGCTAAACTGCATGAAAACTGAGGGCTCAGCATTGTTAAACCTTGCTGTTTGCAAAACTGAAATAATTATCACTTCCATTCCTACGGAAGATTCTCCTATTACCTTTCCAAGTTCTGAAATTTCTTTCAGGAGTATTCAGTAATATGCCCACTCCCATCACATAAGACACATACACAAGCAAAATGCAGCTTCTGGTAGATTCACACTGTCATGGCAAGTGACAAACCCAAATTATTACATCTGTCACCTGAAGAAGAATAAAACAATTTACTGTCCTTTTCACACACTACTGAAGATTTCAGGCCACTAAAACTGCTAAATAGCAAGGAGAAGCTCTCCTACCTACAGTATGCAAAGATTTTTCTACCTGCACTCTCATCCATCATTAACAGAGAGACAGAAAATACAGAACTGGTAGAGAAACATTTAACTAAAGTTTCACTAGATCCAAGAGGGCTCAGTGTACTACCATTGCACAGAAGGTTACTCTTGGAATCAAACCATTCCTTAACTGTCACCCAGGGAAAAAGACCCTCTCAACTTCCATATTGAAGGAGACCTCAGCCAATCTCAGACAGAACTCCCGTAGAGAAATCTCTGCCTACTTCATTAGGCAGTCCACAGCTAAAGGTATCATGATAATATAGCTCATGCTACCACAGCAAAATGATGCATGGGTGTTACCACCTTTTGTTCTATGACAAGAAAAGTAACTGTAATATTTATAACACACAGCAATTTTGGGGAGCCCACAGTTTGAAGAATACTGCTTTTGTGTATTCAGTATCCATTTTTCTTAAGTAAATGGTTATCTCCTCTTCTGTCATCTTTTCTTAATCTTCCCATAAACATATGTCCTACGGATATTTGTAAACAAGTAGCAGATGAAATATTATGTGAAAAAATGACATGAATAATGTTGCAATAACAAGATATAAGGAGTAACACATGAATTTCTCCATTAAGTAGTTATCCAATAAACAGAAACCAGTTTTACCTGGATTTGTTTATGACAAAGACATTTAGTCAGTTGGGCACTAGTGATCATAGAGTTAAAACCGCAGGAACAGGATAGGATGAGAACTGAAGACCTAAGGCTCATTTTGCAAGTTATAGCAATCCTTCTTTCCTCAGGCAGAAGACTCCCAAGAACAGTTGTGAAAGAGATGATGTTCATTATGCATTTTTTTTGTCTTTTTTATATAATCATTTATAATATCAATGTATACTTTATGACTGGAATGGTTTGGGACTTTAATACTGCCTGTCTATTTGTAATCATTGACATAACATATAGGGTGCTAAAACACCATGCACCCAGTAAATTAAAGGAGAAAGTAGGAGAAAAAGGGATACCTCTTTAGTTCCTGGGAGGGCTAAGTGACAGAAAAAAGCTAATATGGAAAACTGGAACATATTTTCAGAATTGAGAAAAGAGTGAGAAATGACTACGAATGTCACATGCGTTATCCACAAAGGGCATCCTCATTAGGATGCTGGCAGTGTTTCTCTGTTCATACCCAAATTCTGTGTTTTAAACTTAACTGAAGCTGACAGTTTATTAGTTCATTTATCTTAATGTTAATATGTAGAAAAGAAAGTGTAATACTATAAAGTCATTCCTAGTCATTTTGCTTCATCTTGTTGAAATAATTAGCAAAGCTACAGTTTAAATAAGCAGGGGTATTAATTGGAAAAAAAAAAAAAAAGAATTCACTGCAACTCAAAAAACAGATCGGACAGTGGTCAAGAAATTAATTAGTGCCAGGAAGTACATTAAAAAGTTGAACAAATTATCATTTTAATTTACTGCCAATATGATTCAGTGCAAATTTCAAAACTGTTAGTCTAGTAGCTTAGTCACCGTCCTCAGGGGTGCTTAAGGAAAAGTTGGACATGGTGCTTAGGGACATGGTTTAGTGGGTGATATTGGTGGTAGGGGTACGGTTGGAACAGATGATCTTGGAGGTCTTTCCAACCTTAATGATTCTATGAATTTCAATGTAGATCCAAGAAGTTCACTCTCTAAATAATTAGAAATTGAGGAGCTTCTTTCATTGCACCAACAAACAATTGTATCTGATGACAGGGTAATGGAAATAGTTTTGAAAATTAGAAATAAATACCAAGAAATCATGATTTCCATGACTGACCATCTAAAGCATCAGACTTCTACAGGTTGCACATGTTCTCGGACTGGCACTTTGGAAGTTATGTGTTTCATTGAAAGTACAGATTCTAAATGTCTAAGTAACAGAACATGGAACTGTGTGTCCTAGTGTAGCTGCTTGAGCTTATTAATCAGGTTTCATAAATTTATTCTAAATTGTACTGAATAGCCCCACACGTTGGACCAGAAATTCTACTCTCTATTAATTTCAAACCCACCAACTTCAAATTGGCTGAATATAATAGTGTGCGGCCACTGTAATCCATCAAAATTCACAACGCTAAAACAAAATCCCCCAGTAAATTCAAACTGGGTTACAGTGAGAGGAGATTGAAAAGCATTTAGTCTGTGATTGAGTAACTTCTAAAGAAACATGGTATACCATCACATGTTCAAAAAACATGGAGAAAAGAAATGCAATAGAAGAGCAAATGGTCCAGAAAACAGGTCCCAGCAGATCAAGATTCTTTCTAATGTTGACATTGAAAATCTGGCTGTATATGAGTATTATTGCAGAAGTTTACAATTTACTTCCAGAGATCTTTCTCCAGAACTAAATTTACAATACAAATTTTATGATAACTAAATCCAAATGAGTATCCTCTGAGAAGAAATCCTTTATGAGAATGAAAAAGTGTATGTTTCTCCTTTCACTTTTTACTAAATTAAAAAATTAAAAATTCTTTAATATCAAGCATATTGGAGCACCTACAGAAAATAATGAACTGAAAGCCAAAAGGATCAGCCAACTTACATTCAATAATGTCTTTGTTTAGGGATGTACTAATCACATAGATAAGTAAAATCATGTAATTCTACCACGTAAATCAGTCCTTTATCTGTAAATATACACTATGCCAAAATGTGTTGTGATATTGATGTATTCTTATAATTGTAGAGTTTTGTAAAAATATAAATGAAGTAAAGTATAGCTCTGTTATTTATGGTGGCATCATTTACTGTGGCAGAACCTCTTGGAAGCAGAACATCTCTGGCTGGATTCACAGTCCACCTTTTAAAAGTTATTTTTAGGATCTCTAAATGATAATAGCTATGTCTACAGAAACACACAGAAGACTCATGTTTAAGGGCTATATGTAGTGTTCTCTATGCTATACAAACAAGCCTCTTTTAATAGCTGAGAAAAAACTCTAGCACTTGCTCATTTTGTTCTTACATATCTTGGTATTTGTGATATGTCAGTTATGATCCTTACTCTTTCAGCTGGTGAAATTTTCTTCAGGAAGTACATTAAGAAGAAGAAAAAAAAAAAAGTAAGAATTCCATGGTGCTTCTGGACCTTTACTTTATTATTTTGGGACTTTCCATATATCTCATTTTTTAATGCTTAACGAAGATATGACTATGCTGTGCCACATTACACAACAGAAATCCCACAGGCAGTAGTGATCAGACTGGCAGTAGAGTGTGACTCTGCAATGGGGTTTTAACGCACTGTTAGACAAAGATAACCTACCTCAAGAGGGGCAGCTCTGAGGTTTTGCTGAAGAACTATCTCATCAGAGACTTTGTCCACACACTCCAACACTGTGCCTCATAAAAGCACAACCTCACTAAGAAAACTATTTGGCATCTTCCAAACAGTACTTCTTTACACCACAGCAGATTTCTCTAAGCTCTAAATATCCATTACTTCCTCCAGTGCCAAGAGTTTTTCCTGTAATTTGAACTCTTAAAATAGACTCCATAGAGAAGGCCTGGAGTTTTTACTATTTATAAACATTGGAATTATGTCTGAATGTCAGAAGATGACTTACCTCCAGTCATCTTTGGTTAAATTTGCCAGAATGTTCATCTCTTCTTCTTGCATGAGTCTATAAGCAGCACTTACATGATGATTTTCAAGAACAGAACGATCATTGTACAATATTGCAACATCTGACCTAGTGTTAAAAGACAGAAAAAAAAAAAAAAAGGCATGATTTTCAACAGCATTCCAATGATAGCACTGGAGAAGGTAGGATATTATTCTCTATGAGAACTATTGAGTATATAGACATATATATATGTATATATATATATATTCAACAATGTTTATTTTTTCTGTCAAATACTGATAAGTTTTCCATACTAGATGTATAACAATTTATCCTTATTACCATCATATATATTGTTTGTAGGAAAGTCATAGTTTTAAATGGATAACATTCTATTTATCTAATAAAACTGTGACAAAAAAATACTGTGAGGCAAACCTAAAGCTTCTTGACAGTAGACTGGATCATAGAGCAACAGAAATGCTCTAATTAGGCTACTCAGAAAAACTCTTTGGCAATACAACCATTTAAAATGCAACACATTCACGAGAGAGGGTCTACAAATAGAATGGATATTAGGAAGTTACCACCTCTATTCTGAGAATGAAGTGCTTTGGCTCATGCTGCTCATAATCAGAAAGAGCTGTAAATATTAAAATGTTTTAAAACTTCAATTTCATATGTTATAAAAGGATGCCATATTTTGTCAAAAAAACAGCCCAAACTTGAGCGTCATAACAAAGGAATAGCAGAAATGCAAAGCTGAATTTTTGATTGCGTATAAGTGCTTTCTAAAGCCAGACTGTTACCTTAAAAGTTAGCACCATCAACCATATCCTTTCCTTCCTAAATAGAGCCTAGCTTAAAATACCAACATTACATACAGATTCTTCAGGAATTTTGATGTGGTACAGATTTATCAGATTTCAGACTTCAATAATTCTTCGGGAACTTATTGTATTAAGACCTTTACCCAACTTGTTAGGCCTCTTTGGGTCTCCCTTCTCTGCTATACATCTCTTCTGATAAAATTGTTCCCAAGTACCTCTGTTTGGTCAACTGAACAGTCTGTACTAGAAGAGAAGTGCATTGATTTAGCAGTGCAGCTATGATGATATTAATAAGGTTCAATCCCTTGTTCTAGGGAGTATATATTTGGTGTAACCACCCACATGTATGATAAGGTACCAAGAAACCTGAAAATTAAAATAGGACTAGAAAGTTTACTTAGAAGGAACAAACCATATCCTACCTAAATGATGAATATGTTTATGTCCATAATTCATGGGAAGAATAATGATTTGCCAATCACATACATTTTTGAAGCACACTTTGGCCCACTTAGCTAATTATGTCAAATTTTAATCAGTATTGGTATTTTATATGACTATGACAGCCATTTCCTCAGCGTTTTGCAGGCAAAAGAAACCTGGAATCATGCCCTGGGATGTCACATCAGGGCCAATTCTACTAAGAGCAAAGAATGAGCTCCATGACAAAACAAATACCTGCTTGTAAGTATGTCCAAGTAAAAGTCAAACAGCATAATTCATTTTTCCACTTTTGCAATACTTCAGAGCAAAATATTAAAGACAAAAATAGAAAAGTAAAATAAACTTGGAACTACAAAATGAAGTTTATTTTTAGAAAGACTATGCTGAGGAAGAAAAGAATTATGCCTTTATTTTAGCTGCAGATCTATATTTTTTTGATTATTGAAGGGCATATCCCAGGACCTAAGTACGTTCTGGATTTAATTTAACCTTAAGCATTGGGCCTTTTCTGTATAGGTGAGTGCAAGGATACTTCTGTTCAAAGTAGTAATATTTCTTGACAATAGAGATGTTTTGTTAGACTATACCAGTGTTTTACTGTATTTATTTATATATGTATTTATTTATTTATTTATTTATTTTGAAGAGCGTGTAAAGTGGATTGCAACTGAGGATACTGAAAACAAAGTACAGTCTAGAGTGTGAAAACAATAAACGATAAGACACTTAGTACTAGGGTTAGTATCAGGTGTACCACTTATCACCCACTAAAGGACTGGTCAGTGATTTTTCTTTGATAGGCTGAAAATATTTTAAGTTATATGCTGTTGTTCTGGACCAGAGGATATGACATGCTATGCCTACATCAGAATGCAGTTAGTCTGACTTTCAAACTGGATTTCTTTATCATAACTACTGCAGATCCTGTCATAACATGCTAGGAGAGGACCCTTGGTATGGATTTATAAAACTGTGCTTGAAGTTTTCTCCCTGCATATTCAATTCATAAAATCAGGAATGGCCTAGCTACCTCATGGCAGTATCAGTAACAGGAATGAAACAGTTCAGATGAATCAACAGCAAACTCCAGACATGATACTTTAGGGACCACTTTGCTTACCTTGTCTGAATATGAAAATTATTTGTGGTCCCAGTATGTTCATAATCATGGATGGCAGCTGCAAATATCATTGCTAAAATTTCCAGTTCTGTGAGCCAGTGCTAGTAAATGAAAAACAAATCTTAGTCATAATTTCTATAACAGCCTAATTCAGATAACTGCAGTACTGGAAGTATTTTGCACTACCTTCAACTAAATTAAACTTCACACTTTTCTGATTTCAGTTGACTATAGATTCATAACACCTAAGTATTATATAATAAAATAAGTCCTTGTGCTTATTAGGATTTATCTAAGACCAAGTTAAACACTTTATGATCACAAGCAAAGTAAATATTGGCAGCCAAAATACATAAGAAGTTATTAAGAAAATTACATGGTATATTTCACAGCTGTTTTGAGTAGAAAAAATCTAATCTGCTAGACACTATCTGGCACTTGCCAAATTATGGTAAATTCATCTAAAAACTTGATACAAAATTAAGGTTATAATTTATCTTTTAGTGAAAAATATATAAAGTTCACAATACTTTCTAGGTAAAACATCAGCATTAACTATTTTTCACCTGTACTATAGTACAGAAATTAGGCCTACGGGAGATTTTTTCAGTTCTAAATTATATTGTGCTTTGTGTTATCATATCATTCAGCTAACTAGAAATGTAAAAATGTCGTGCACAAAGCTGGTATACAGTTACACAGAACAAAAGGCAAGAAGGATCATCTTCTACACAAAATAATACAGACCCTAGAGTTTTATGCACTTTTATACATCTTGCTAATTGAGAATGTCCTGTATTGATCTTCTTGTGAAATCATCTTTGTTATTTTTTCTTTCAAGTTCTATTTTATTACTGAGAAACCAAGCTCAAGGAGAAAATGTACTCCATCTAAAAATGGGGGTAGAAGCATCGTATGAAAATTAACCCTGCAATCATAGGACTGATTAAGTCAAATGCCAGTTAAGCATTTTCACATATATTTCAGACTTTTTTCAGTGTAGAAGTAAGCTTCTGTACTATAAGATCTAAGAATGATCTTCATCCTTAGGCACTCATATAGGCACATATATGTATATGAATGCATATGAGATGTATAAGATGCCAGAAGTTGTACCAATTTTTCAAAGAAGAAAGAAAAACATCAAAATTCCTAAGTTGTGTGAGAACAATGAAATAGGTCATTCAGACACCAAATAAGATAGCTGAGGAACAAGTAGTGCTGGCTGTTGGTGAAGCTGTATAGATTTAAAAAGGTCACAATGGAGGAATGAGAATGTACTGTAAGCAGTTCTAAAAATGGAAAAGATGACCTTCATAGTATTGTGTGTCATAAGAAATCGGGCCATGACTGCTCCTGGCTTTCACACTGTTTTCAACATACCAAACAGAATAGAAACCCAGAAATTATTAGTAACTGAAGCTAAACATAAACATTTTCTTTCAGATGCCTTTTCAAAGCTCTTTTTTTTTTAAGTTGCTAGATAGTTCATTTATAAGTCTAGTGCTTCTTAAAAACAGTATCTATAGATTATACAGAATTTTCATACCATATTATACAAAGGCAAGTATTCTAGACACTGTAGCAGTACAGTCAAAATTCAGATTAGTATTAAAATCTGCAAATCAGAGAACTATTTAGCTAAAGGATGCCTAAGGAAGCAGGAGAAAGCTCTTAGAGAGAAAATTAAGAATTGTTTCTTCAGAGAGAGAGGGAAAAGCAGTCTCTTGTATCTGGAAGTCTGACAGACTCCAAAGAGCTGGAATCTACTTCCCTCCTGGAAGATACTGTGTGATACAGGTGTAACAACTCTTGGAAAAGATCTCTTCTATTGAGAAATGTTTTGCAGTACTATAAATTTCTTATAACTAAATAGATGCATTTCAACTTTTCATGAACTCTGGTTCAAACTATTTTTTTAAACAACAGTGGATTAAAAAATGAGTAAGAACAGGAGTCTGACAATACACTTGTTGACAGTAAAGACATTTTTTTCCTTTCATTTGAGCAATACAGGTACGTGGGAGGAGAAAAGGGATGGTGGGAAGATGATCGATGACTCAAAAGTTCTTTACAAGATGTATTCCCTGAGACTTGGATTCTTGAATCTTTATAAAGATGAAGACTTCATAAATGCTAGCTTAAGATATATATTTTAGTTGTATCATCTGGGATTTAAACTCTTGGGGAGGTTAATAGATTGTCTGCCATCTGTGATATCTAACTTTCTAACACACATCTGAAGTGTCTGAATCTTTTTTCTTAAGATAGACAGCCAATATCTTCTGGAAAATATAATGAACATTTTATTTCTTTAAATGAGACTCTGAAAATGTGCTATTCTTCACTGAAATCTTTTTACAGGCTTGTGGAAAAGGATAAGTTCTGAACAGCCAAGCATTTTGGCAAATGGCCAAATATGGCTCTATTCCAGGTGCCCATAAAAGATACAAAATGTATGACCTCCTCAAGAGGAGTCTTAAAAAGGATTTTCTAAAACCTTTTTCTAACATTTGCTTCTGTATGTCTTTCAGAACTCAACAAGCATGACAGCAATTCTTTGCAAGATTTGGGAGTCAGTACCAGTTCTGAAAAGACACAGTAAAAGCACAAGAATTTGAAATCACACACCAGTCTGCAAAACTCACAGAAATTTGTTATACAATTGCATCAAACTGATGTGAGTATCATCCAAATCCAAGAATTCATTAGATGATATAGCAGAAATAAAAAAGCTACTGCAAGTAGCAATAAAAAGCTACTGCAAGCCAATGCAGTAATCTGAAAAAAAAAATAGTTTGAGAAGCCAACTTCAAATCATTACTGAGTAAGGTTCAGTAAGGGTGTAATCAACCAGGCAACAGGAAAGAAAGGGAAAAAAAACGTTAAGCAGAACATTTGTGCATGATACTGATGAGTTCTCAGACTGCAAATGACATTTGGGGCAGAAATACTTTGCAAGCTGCAGAATCACTAGGCCTTCTTTCAAACACTGATTTCTATAAACATTTCTTCTGCCTGGCAAATTGCATCTGTTTGAAGGCACTCTTGACTAAGTGTTGTCCTAGTTAGATAACTTTCCAAGAACTTTCCAATATCATAATTCAGCAATTCAAATGTGAATATTTAAAAACTGGCCTAATTTTATAGGAATATCTTGTACAGGCACTGCAAGATTAATGATCTTCTACAGCACAGTAACAGCAAAGTTTATACTTTTCTAAAAATATTTGTCTAAATCACATCAAAGTGCAGTTACAAGGTTAAGTTGCCAGTTGGAGAGACCTTTCTCATTCTCGTGTGCAACTGGTGAAATAGCAGATATTCAAATACAAAACAGATTCCTTCATTCAGCGTTCAGAGACACCTAAAGTGTGTTGCAAAGTTGTTTAGTCAATGGATAAACATCCCAAATTGAGTGGGATAGCTCATAAAATTCAAACCTTGTCCTGGCATCACAAAGAAAATCTGGGACACTACTGCCTTTTTTGAAGGGGGTAGGAACACAGGCCAAGGGGATGTTTATAATCTGTGAAGAACAAAGGGATTTTTCTCCCTTTTAAGCTGTTTATCCTGCAACAGAGACATGTCTCACATGACTTCATGCTTGCACTTGATCTCACAGTAGAAGACAAGTCTAGGATAGGAACCATGATTCCTTCAAGATTTTTTATTAAAATATGTTTTCTGTAGGTGAACACCTTATACAACTGTAGTTTGGAGTCAGAGAGTCGTCCAGCCTATTCTTCAGTCTCATATAGAAGTCTTTCTCAAGAAAATTTTTCAAGGTTGAAGACAATCTTGGCTGGTGAAGACTACAGACTTCACTCTATAAGTAGCACTTCTATTAATACGTAGCTTGAAAACCTTCATGCTTAGAAGTAAAAAGCTTCCTTTATGCTATAGAATTCTTGCAATGCCTAGGAATTTCTTGCCTCTGCTGAAGCCAATGGCAAAGCTTTCAGTGAGAAAAGGCTGAACATAAGTGAATGATTTTCATTTATTGTCTATATACTGGAGCACAAACACTTAAACTCAGCCTGAAAATTTTTCTTTCTAAAGGTCTAATGGAATTGTTTTGTGGCTATGCAAATAGAAATCAGATGCTATCACTTGCCACTTTTTTTTTTTTGTTTTGCTTTGTTGTTGTTTTTTTGTTTGTTTTTAAGAAAAAATTGTTATACCCATAGCGAAGACAAATCATCAAAAGAACATAACAGAAATGTCCATTTTCTTTCAGTCAATGTTTACTTTTTTTGAGCAAACTGATAGTGAAGAACCTCCCACTACTCGTATTAAGTGAAAGATAAGTGCTTAGAATAAAAATGCTTGCACAGATTCACTTCAGATTCCCAAATAATTACTAAAGAATACTGAGATATTGCAGTAATGCAAAACAATATAGGCACATACAGTATGTAAAGGCAGTCCTAAATAAGGTTATAAATTTAAAGAAAAAGCAGCTGCAGAGTGTTTGAGTAAGGCTGCACTGATTCAATATACTTTTCAATGGCCAAGACCTCAGCAAATACTAGTTTCCTTGCCTGATCACACCTCCCAGGCTCCAATGTAGAAGCAAAAATTCTCACATTCTCACTCCTACAAATGTACCTCTTTCAGTATGATACACAATGCACAAGCCCAGGCAATGAAAAATGAAAACGTTTTAAGATTTTTTTTCCCTTTTTTCCTCTGCATCAGGAGATTTCCAAGCTGGAAAAACTGTTAAAATGACATGAAGTTCACAGTCTGAACGGTAGTTTGGAATCTCTCTGCATAATTTTCGAGGGAGCTTTTTACTGAAAACACACATATACATTTATCCAAAACATCAGAGACTCTGCAAAAAGAAGTAAATTGAACGTCATACTATTTCTTACCATGATACCAGTGTGAATCATTATGTAATGCACAGTTTGAGTAACATCAGCTGCATGGATCAAATTGTGATATGGATTTTTGTATTTGCTATAACCAACCTCAAGAGCTTCAGCAAATGTAATAAGATTGGGAACAGGGATCTGGAGGAGGGAAGCAAAAATTAAAATTAATATTTTTTCTTGCAACAGATGCAAAGTTAATCGTGCAATAAATAAACCACAAATAAGTACATCATATAATTTAGTTAATAAATAAGAAAAGAATAATTTAAAATGTAAAGGTCTAAAATCTAATATGCTTCTGGAAGTCTTCATCCAATTCTTGTAGATGTTACATCCTACTACATACACCATGCACAGCAGGTGGTTAGTGTACAAGAGACTTTAGACCTATCAATCAAATAGTTTTTTTAGAGGTTTCTGTCTGTATGCATGGATTGCTCATATAAGAAAGGTATAACAGATAGCAGCCAAACAATAAGATTATTTCTTTTTCTTCATCAGCATTACATTGCCTGAGACAAGTTTTCCTTGAATCTGAGTCTTCATTCCCTCTCTCCTGCTTCCTCCAAGCAATGTATGAAGTGCAAGTACTATCTATCACTATTTTTCCCCATATAATGAAATGATATTTTCCTTAAGATTTTTTAACTTATTATTTAAGATTTTTCTTTATTTAAATATTTTTTATTATTATTATTTAAAAGCCGTGCAAGGTAAACAGTGGGATTGAGAATGGGTTTAAGCCCACCGAGCCAATAACATTGTGTACTTTCTGACTGTGCTGTTAATGGTGGCCCTGATGTGGTTCTGACTTCAAGCACCCAGAGCACTCCTGAAAAAAGGTAAGTTTGTGTTATTGGTTAAGTCATTATTCAAACCAACTTCAAAATGTGCCAGCCTCTTCAAAGGGTGCAAAATTTTGCTGTGGAGAGGTTTTGAACTCTATTGAGACTTTAGTTCAGCACTATCATAGTGATAAATTTGACACTTGACCCGGTTTTTAATCTCAGCCTTTCAAAGCTGGTTATAAATATTCCATATCGTATTGCAACACCCTGCAAACACTATCTAAAAGCAGCCTTCTCTATATGTATCATCAAAGTTGGTTTGGAGAGGAAGGTTCAGCTGAAACCTCTGAACAGTTTTGACCAACACACTATGAACTAGGCTATGAATAGAGTATGTAGGACTAACTACAGTTTTCTGCCTTATTAGGAATCTTTCTTCCATCTATTTAATCTGTTTAATGCTTAAGGCATTTAACTGCTCAATAGCAACATCCCATCCCAAACTGACTTGACATGGGTCTACATAGCATTCAATTTCTTGGGCTGCAGAAACATTTGCCTGCTCTGGGTGAAGTTTCATTCAGTGGAGCTGTTGGCATATTATGGTCTTCCAATTGCCATATTCTACAAAATTCTGCACTGCATTGTACAATAAAATACCATTTCAAATATATCCTAGCTTTCTTATATTTTAAATTTGACATACTTATTTTTGTATACGTATTTTTATTAGTAAATAGATTCTGACCTTGAAACGGCTCAAAAGGTCGTATCGAGTAAACAGCTCATACATCATAAATTTCAGACTGTGCTCTCCACTTGCTTCATTTAGGGCAAATACGTCAAAAGACCATTTGTCAACATCCTGTAAATGAGGGGGGAAAAAAATGAAGTTTCTATCTGTTTAAATAGTTTTCCAGCTCATCACTGGAAAAAATATTTAGATATTTTGTGGTTTTGGAGTTTTTGTTGTGTTTTTTTTTTTGGGGGGGTGTCAATTTTATTTTTTTTTATTGTCCAAGTCTTTTGAACTCTTTCTGTTGATAACACATTGATGATAATTTCAATATTAATGATGAAAATAGTTGTGATGATTATGAATAAAATACTCATAACATGACCTATGCAACTTTCTATGCTTCAAATCAAAAGCCTTAATCTTTTACATTTAACAATCTGAATAAAAATTTTCTGTAGAACCTGATGAAGCTAATGTGAATGTCTGTCCTTGAAATATGCTATTATGCAAGGTCATTAACAATATAGCCATATAGCAATTTGTGAATAATACACTACTTTCAGGCTGTTAGGAAAAAACATGAGGTACCGCATCCTTTCTCAGAACATATTGTTCTATATTGCATACGAAGCCATAGGAACTTGCCGTAGCCATAGGAATCTCAAATAAGAGATTGACTTTTAGGTAAACTATAGTGATGCCTTTTAATTCACAGAAATACTATACTTGTTCCATAAGCTGCAGCTTCTTTTGTTAGCTCTGTCCCCATACTACTTCCCCTTTTTCTTTCCAAAAAGGAAAAAAATGCTGCTGAGACACTGATAACCATACTACTGGGAGCTGATACAATCATGGCTCTGACATTTTTATAAAACTTTCTATATGATTTTGTCCTAATGCTCTAATAACATCGTTAAATTAAATCACAACTAAACAGTGAAACAATAAACAGAATCATATGTTATTTGTGAATTTGTAACTATTAAAGTTCTCTGTTTTCTTTGTTCAGTTCTGCAGTAGTAAATACGGCTAGGGTATGTTCAGTAGAAAAAAATGCATTAATTTCACCCTAAAAGACACTAAAAATAAGTACTAATACATCCAAATTCCACAACAATTAAACTTTTTTCACCTTAAATGTTACAATCACTTCTGCTGGGTAAGCCAAACCAACCATGCTAGAAGTTCTACGGTACATCCTAAAAGAAGAAATAAAATATTCAGCCATAGAATTCCATTAAAAATTATCTTTCATAATATGTGAAACAACAATAAGCTATTTGAGGATCTGATCCCAAAGACGACGAACTTCTGAGAAAAACTCTTCTCCTGGGGTATTACTGTTTTATGTCCATGCAGTCTTTGGTACATTTTCATATAGAAATTTCCAAGCTATAATGTTTACCCCAGAATTTTCCAAAATCCAGAAGATTTTGTTACAAAAGTAGAGGTCTCATCTGGATTTCTGTATATAAAAATACAAAGGTTACGGAAGTTGAACCTAAAATCCACCTCAAAGATTTGCTTCAGGCTTCTCCCACCATTTTATGGGAGCTTCAACAACAAACAGACACTGTGGTCAAATGCAATGCTTGCTGTAATGAAAAAATAGCTCTCACCTTTCTACAAAAATCCCAGCCTGTACAGCATGCACAATGCTTCGGAATTTGGGCTTTTCTTCAGGTCTCCTCTTCACTATTCCCATTTCCCTCGTGAATGTAGAAGCTAACCAGTCCCGTACTTCCAGTGGGACAGAATCTGACTGGATGTCAGAGAGCTCATCCTCAGTGTCCAAAAGCCTCCTAAAAAATTAATAAAAGGTAACTGAGAAGATGGCAGATTGAAGCAAAAGGTGTATGGACATGTGAACAGCTAACAAAACTTAATTTAACAGGAGCAGAGGTTGTCTATAAAATTAACTTAGTACATCTTCAGATGCTTCTCTGGCAGACATACTCAGGCCTCCAGGAAGGCAGGCACAGCAGGTGTCTTCCTTTCTTCCCCTGTTCATGTTCCAGTAGGTAAAAGATGCTCAAATGCAAGATATTCAAGGAAAGGCAAGAGAAGGATTTTCCACTGAGACATTAACAGCTTTGGTGGATTGAAGTGTAATAATGAGTTATAAAGTCCCAAGGAGAGGTTTATAAGAGTGACTGACACAAATGCCTCTAGAAAGGGTGGGCTGATGCAATAACAAAGAATACCAGTGACCCATATGATCTATCTTCCAAAATGGTACCAAAATAGTTTTCACACTTACATGCAAAGAAAACTATATTACCTAACAACACTATGGCAAATTAGTTTCAATGAACACCCTGTATACATGTCCATTGCATTATTCCAGTGCAATAAAAGTATTAATGAGTATGAATTCCTTCTGTTTTGAGATTGATATTCCTGTTGAAGGAAGGGTAACAAAATCATAACAGTAAAGATATTATACAAGATTAGATTACAAGTCAGCTGTCAAAGTTCTTAATTGTTTAAAAATATAGAAAAGCTATGCATACCTTTTGCAGAATGAAAAAAGTAACTTCAGTTAAACAGAACTGGAGATCAATTTATTTAGAAGAAACACGTAACTAAATATTCTCCTAAAACAGTCTCAATTCTTCAATTCTACATTTCTATGAACATACCAGTAGTAGGAAAACTGCGTTTTTTTTTGTTATTACCTGCCCATATCACTCATCTGCTGGGGTTTTCTGAGAACCAAAGTGCTTATTTATTCTGATAATAAGTTTTCCTTCATTAAGTTATGCAAGAAACTTCAGTCAGGATGATCTGAACACAAGTAAGGCATGCCACCCTTTAAAAATATTTTATTAAAAATAGCACCAATTGAATTGCAGACATTATTTGATTATGTAGATCTATTTCTCTGGTGATGTCTTTCTGAAACTACTTGAGTCTCCATGAATTGGACACAAAGCAATGGTGGACAAGGTATATTTAAGTGTGATTTGCTTATATATAACTCCATTGATTCTTCCTCCTATCTGTACACTTTCATATATTTTTAACAGCTCTTTCACGCTTTTTGCTTTCTTTGTTTCCCTTCATCACCATTTTCAAATCCTTGCCTAATCCAGGTCATTTCTGACATATAGAAGAATCGAGCAAAAACATGGGTGATGGAGTCCACATGTACATCTAATCCTGAGGGATTATAGGACAATGCCTAGTAGGAAGCATGACACCAGATGTGTCATACAAATTATTTGTGAACAATGAAACATAGGACTTGTAGGACTTGACAACTAGGATTAAAAAAAAATAAAAATACATAAAATTCTCCCAACATCAACCATGCTTACTGAAAGAAGAGCAGGAATATTCCTATTTCTTACAGACATAAAATTGTTAGACTACAAGTGTCTTCAACACAGGGTGCAGGAGGAGCAGAATGGACAAGAATTATGAGATTTTTCTGGCAGTGGGAGACTCGACAGAAGTCAGTAATTAAAGTTGGAGGAGCAGGACTTCTGCAGAAGAAAATATTTGGGTAAATTATCTTGCAAAACTGAATCCAGTCTAAGACTGCCAATACGGCAAAAGCTATAGATTGATTTTATTCCACCAATTTAAAACTATGTTATAGTCCACTTAAATCCCTACTCGTCTAATGCTGATATTAAATATCCCTGGAGAGATCAGTACATTTTCATTTCTGATGAATACTTGGCATTTGATGTATTTGTAGTATAATCAGGAATAAACATTATAATCCCTAAAACAGCTTTATAACTATCCAAAATGCTACTCAAATGACATGAAATTATTCCAGCAATAAAAGGACCACTGTCAGTAGGCTATCTCAGATCCCACTGCATGAAGAACTCTACACAAATTTGCTATAGTCTGGTGCAGAACTGAATTTGGGACCAAGATCTGAACTTTACAGATATTAGCCACTGGAGTAAGAATTAAGGATAGCAAGACACACTGCAGTTTCTCTAACTTTTTTAACCATTCATTTGTAAAGCAGGAGGACTATTCAGCCTGTACATGATAGCAATGAAGTTACTTTATGAAGACAGAACAGAGAAACCAGAATTTGAAAAAGTGTTGAACCAAGATATTTTGCTCAGTTTCCTCAGCACTCCAGGAATTTTCATGACACCACTCCTTTCTGATGACAGGTGACTGAACAATGTTTTATGTGAAAGACAGAGATTAAGTGTTTCTGGTTCCTACTCAAATCAGTAGGAAAGCAACCGTAACACAGAATTACATTGTAAGCACAATCCTTTGTAAATATCAGCTCTTACAGATACCTCAGATCAGAACACCTTCAACATATAACCTCAATAAGTTTTCCAGAAGAATTAGTTATTTTAAGAAGCCTAACTGAGACAACATTTAAGGAGAGGAAACAAGGGCTAGTAACTGTCTATTTTTTACATCTTCCTGACCTTTTGAATTGTACGATTCATATTGGGGAAAATTACACATGGCATTTGCATTGCTAGAAATGGCCTTTGAATAAATTAACTAATGACTGCCATTATTCAATAATTACAGAGACAGGGTCCATCTATGTATCCACACAGCTGAATAAATGGATGGTTAGATGCATCTATAATTTGATGGTAATTTTGTTTAGAAAAGATTTTTTTTATATATTGCACTATGCATAGTACGCTTAATTATCACAAATTGTTGGAATCCAATATTGAATTAATTTTATAGTTCATTACTTTTGTCCACTTCTATTCATCTATCTATACCTTGATTAAAAAAAATATGGTATTTCCATTACATTTCCATGGGTGTGTATATATATGTATACATATGCCGTCTTGTGGATTCTGTGAAATATATCTTTAATTGTTCACCTTTTATTTACTGATTATGAAAACACTTCTTTGAAATTACCCAAATTTATACCTTAAGATGTAAAAATCTGAAATAGTTTTATCAGTACTTGTATATAATACATACTTGTAAACAATACATGTATAAATTTTACTAAAAGTAACACAAAGAACCTTCAGCAGAAGCATCAAAACTCACACATATTAACAAGAAGTATTAATAGTATTTTACCACTTACACTAGAATAGTAGCTAAAATTTGTTTGTTTTTTTTTCATTCCCCTTGAATTATATTTTGATTTTGATGAGCCACCATTTATTATTATTTTGCTTTTTAACATGGATCTTGTTTTCATGTTGAGCTACTTTTAATCTTGGTTGCTGGCTGCTATTCTATACATGCAAATCATTAGAGTGAACTAAGTAGATGACAGAGCCCCTTCTACATGCCTGTCCGTCTTGCTGTTCCTGTTGGTCAGAACTTAACTGAAAAAAAGGCTGGCTCCCAGCAGATGTATTATGATGTCACTCTGGTGCAACCACTGAGTATTATCACATCATCATTGCTTTGAAAAAAATTCTACAATGCAACATTTTCTACAATTACTGGGGGGGGGGGAGGGGGGGGGAAGTAATAATCAGAAATGTATATTAAGAACATTTTTATTCCTGAGCATTTATACTACTGGTCTTTTAATGTATACCTACTTAGAATGCACAGCTTTTGAAAGCTTCAGTAAAATCAGTGAATCAATAGGAAGTTATTGGCGCTTGGGTTTTGCCTAGTGAAAGTTATTACTGTCTAGATAAAAGGAAAATATATTTACATAATTTTGCATTCTATAATTCTATTATGTAGACTTCCTGCTCCAACCTGCTACTTCATGGATCACAGGTGAATAGGTAAATTATTTGGGATTATTCGGAATGCCTTTACAAAGACAAACATTGTTAAACCACTAAACTTCATGCCAAATATTACAGAGGTGTTTTTTTTTTAACATTTTGCAATATAAAACTTTACATAGATTCAAAAATGCCATCAGAAAAAATAATGAATAAAATAACAAGTGTCAAGAAGAAAAATTGTACCAATATGAATTCCATTCAACTGGGAAGCATGAACTCCAATAGCCCAGTTTAATTAAATATATATAAATATACCAAGGCACATGATGTAGCTTTTTCTTCCCTAAAACTAATCAAAACTTTAAAATGCTAACAAACAAACAAAGAAGCTTTAACAGCATGGTCCACAGAAAGTACTTTTTCTTCAACACAAATTCAGAACTGCAGGGTTACATACAATTATTTTGCCCATATATCATTAGCCTATTAAGTAGATGCAATATGTGGAAGAGATATGCGTAGGAAGGAGAGGGGGAGGCTTAGGTTATTTAATTCTATTCATTCCATGATTGGAGCTCCCATTGACAGTAGTGGGAATATGGTAAAGTATGGTCCATGGCATTTCAGCTTAGCAATCAATTAATGCTGCAGTCATAGTAACTAATAACCTGATCTTCTTGTCATAGTACTGTGTTTTTCTGTCAAGAATAATTCTTCAAAATTCAAGTAGTGATAATTTCTAGCTCTCTTTTCATTTAATCAGAATTTTAAATATGGTAATGGACTAGTCAGAAATACATTTCTTTTCCCTTAGGAATACATACCTGATATATTGTGGAGGGGAAGAAAGAATAGCAAATGAAGAAAAAATATTAGATAATCACTACAGGGAAAAAAAAAAAATCATCAGTGCCAATCAGTCATTCTGCCTAACAGAGATGGTGAAAGATCTGAAACAACGCAATGATGCATTTATGGGGGCCAGAGAAAGAATTAACTCTTCATCATTTAGCCAATCACTCAAGCTGAAGACCAACTCCTTAACAGTAAATTCATCAAAGTCCTATCTTATTTTTGGAAGGTCCAAAAATAGAATTCACATTTTCATCAATTAATTGTGTTGCAGTTTCTCACTATCTTCCTGAAAGAACATGAATCAATATATTTAGTTTCTATTTACATCCTCTATCTTCCCTTACAATTTCCACTTACTTCCAGTAAAAAAAAAATCTCTTGACTTCCACTGAAGATAATGAATTGCAAAAATTATTGTGGTGCACTTTTAGTGTATGAAGGCCTTTCTAAAGAAACAGTGCATTAACAAACATGTCACACTCTTAAAATTTAGCACATTCTCAGAAGAATTGTCCTCAGATAAAGATCAATTAATTACAATAAACACTCTAGACTCTGGATGAAATACAATTATTACAACGGCAGATAACCGATGGGGGAAGGGCCATTGTTACTGGAAACATTCATTTATTGACATGTGCTGCCTCTCAACTACCTTTTCTGTTCAAATACAGACCTACATACCAAAGGCCATCAACAATCTTAAGATTCAGGTCAGGATTTTTTTTTTTTCCCAGGAGTATATCTGTAAATTGATGTATTTTCCCATTTTTATTCAGTTGCTTTAACATGGTATTCTGGAAGCTCTATAGGATAGGAACTACTGAAAGCCATGATTCTCAAATAAATTAATAGTAATAACTTTGAGATAGAAAAAATCAAAAACTTTTGAAAAGGGATGCAGCCTATTTATTAAATATCCTAAATGAAATGAACTGCAGAATTGCAGTCAGAATTTAACAGATTTTCAGTAACTTCAGGTTTTTTGTTTGTTTTTAAATAATTTTGATGCTATTTTAAACTTTCCTTTTAGAATAGCCTTTGGCTTAGTACAAAAGATTTTGAAGGTTTATCTTAAATTTCTATACAGGTGAAATACACTGAATTAATCTCAATACAACAAGCTTTTTCTGAACAATTTCTCAGTATCACTTATGAATTCGCTTAATGGATGAACTGAATGATTTTCTTCAAATGATACATTTATTACTGACAAAGCAACTTCAGCAAAGAACATTTAACCATGGGTTCAATATGGAGGACAGCAATACACACTCATAGCAAGCTTGTCTGATTGTGAATATTTAAGATTGAGATTTAACTTCATGTCATATAATTGCCATGCTTAATAATTGTCAATTCTGATCTCTCCTCCACTAAGTCATCTCAGAGAGGGCTCAAGGTCCATATTTTTCACCTGGCAAATAATTACCAAATCGAGTATCCCATTCCTCTTGTTTAATCCTTGTATCATTAGGAAGATTATTTTCTTTAAACTTTCCCTGATTTTTTTAAAAACAGTTAATTTTGAGGGGAAATATTGTCTAGCTCCTCAATGATGACAACTGAACTAAAATAAATTACATCACTGACTGAGTGTCCTAATGCACTGAGAATGAAACACAGTTACCTTCATGTGTAAATGAACAAATCTGTCTTTTCCAGTACATAGATTGGGAATATACACTTTTAAAAAATTGAGCAACCTAAATCTCTTTGATGTAATAGAATTTCACTCTCAGTCCTTGAACCTGCAAAGGTTTGCCAGTGGGAATGTCTCCAGTGATGACCCTGAATAGATAACGGTGTCTTGATTAGTACATCTTCCATAAGCAAAGCCTTATAATCAGTGAAACATGATTCACAAAGTCAACTGTATTTTGTACACTATGTGCAAGTGGGACCTGAATGCAAATAGCCCTGTAACATTAAGCAACCAACTCCTGCTGTGAGATGCTAAGCTATGCAGCAGCTATTCCATGCTGAGTTAGTGGTAATTTAGAGCTTTGCAACACCGATACAAAATATAGCTTGTGAAAATAAAATGACAAAGAAATGTAAAAATAATAAAAAAAAGCCTTAACTGAGTTTTGTTATTGTTTAAATTTTTTAAAAATACAGAGAAGCTGCTAAATCTAGATTGATGGCCATAAGAAAGATAAGAAAGTGAAAGAGAAGGCACAAGGGTACCAGATTAGTATACCAGTTAATTATTTTTTGGAGACATTAATTACTAGTCTCAGACAGATCTGCTGCCATGGACTCAATTTGTTGCAGTACTGAGAACCTTGAAATCACCAGGCAACAGCATTCTTCTGCTCATAAATATAATTAAATTTGTGTACTGGAAGTTGCCTAAAAATAGGCTACATTGATCATTCCTCACCCTGGGATCTCTGGGAATCAGGGCAGAATTTCATTTAGTTGGTAAACTTCATTCTATTACACAGAGCTCTGTGAGCACCAGCATCTAGCCAAATTGTTGCTCCTTTTTCCTTAGACTCCATGTGACAAAGATACACGTGCATGTTCCTATCACAAATACTTCTGTGGTGCACTCTTTAGGGTCATGCCAGCATTTGGTGATATGAAATGATGTTAACTCTAACTCTTGCAAGTGACACAATCCCAATTTAAAGCATTTCCCTTTTGTCCTCAATTTGAAGATTTGTTTCTCTGTGCTTGATGTCTGGTGACAGCAGAAATACTTGGTGCATTAATAGAGCAGTGAACTGAAATTCAGTATGGTCCAAGATGTTTATTATAACAGCAGTCACAAAGATTGGGTTTAATGACCTCCTTTTTCACTAATATACATATCAGAATGTGTACATTTTTTAGTAAGAGCTTTTTCTCAAGGACTCTGTTCAGCATTATAGTATCACTGAAATACCTTCAGTATTTCCAAATCTCTCATGCAAACAGATGACACATATTGTTATAAGACCACCCTTAATGAGATTTCCTTTCTCTTTCAAGAATGTTGCAATAACTTGTATTTGTTATTTTTTTCTTGTGGAATCAAACAAAGATGTTCAAAGCAATTGCTAGCTATATACGACAGATCTAATTCATATATTACTGAAATATGGTCTACTTTCAAAAAAGTTTTCAAAAGGTTAAAGCCTTCTAAAAGGGCATTATACAGTCTAAAACAAAGTAATATCTAGATGTGGAATTGAAATGGCACAGATAAATATCTTCCTGAAACCAAGTCTATTATTTGATAAAATATTAAAGCACTTTAAAAACGTAAAATAAGACCATGATTGGAACAAAATATTCTGACTTTATCCAGAACAACTTTAAAATGTTCACCACAAGAAGTTTAAATTTCAAGGTTTTATTGGCTCTCAAATGCATTTTTTTTTAAATCTTGTAATTTCCATCCACATTTTATCTGACTTATTTTCTTCTCACTTAGCATGAATAAAGCGCTGTGTTTACAAGGAATGGAACAGCTGTCCTGACTGAATTATCAGCCTGTATTTATTTCCTGTTTGACTCCAAAAATCCTTCTTCCACTACCTTGAGCCAAGTGTCAGGTACTAACGGAGACAATTCTGCAAGACTTGTCAGAATTATTTATAACACCTATTGAGTAAGTTTGAACTTCTTCCACAGAGGAGATCTACTGAGGGGCTGGAACTGGGAGATGTTCACTGATTATTCTCAGCTGACAACAAACCTCGTCTTCAGTGACTGAAGTGCTAGTTTTCTTTCAAGGAAGCATTTAGTGTGGCTCACATTTACTCTGTACTGAGAGATGCAACAGTCCTAAAAAGCGCCCATTAAAGAAGCTTGTTAATTAACATGGGGACACAGTTAATTAAGCTCAGAGGAAAGCAGCACTTATATACGTATGATTTCTCTGTGCTTTCCAACTTCCCATCACCTCAGAACCCTTCACACAGCATATTGACAATCACTGCCCCAAACCAATTTTTCATAATTTTGGAACATTATTCCTACTGTCTGGCTAGTTTCTAAGGAACAGCTGAGAACCCAGACAGTTCTGAGAGTTCTGCTCACAGAACTCCATAAATAAAACCTGATGTGTTATTTCTCTGCCCTTTCCACAACCCATCTGCCTATATTTTTAGAAAGAGTTTGTATGGATAAGCATTTTTAAAAACTAGGTATACCTACTATTTTCACAGAATCACAGAATCGTCTAGGTTGGAAGAGACCTCCAAGATCACCCAGTCCAACCTCTGACCTAACACTAACAAGTCCTCCACTAAACCATATCACTAGTGGCTACATCTAAACGTCTTTTAAAGACCTCCAGGGGTGGCGACTCAACCACCTCCCTGGGCAGTCCATTCCAATGCCTAACAACCCTTTCAGTAAAGAAGTTC
This sequence comes from Anser cygnoides, assembly GCF_040182565.1. NCBI lineage: Eukaryota > Metazoa > Chordata > Aves > Anseriformes > Anatidae > Anser > Anser cygnoides. Next base: position 16,645,255 of record NC_089878.1, on the reverse strand, counting down.
TTCCTAACATCCAACCTAAACCTCCCCTGGCGCAACTTTAGCCCATTCCCCCTCGTCCTGTCACCAGGCACGTGGGAGAATAGACCAACCCCTACCTCGCTACAGCCTCCTTTAAGGTACCTGTAGAGAGCGATGAGGTCTCCCCTGAGCCTCCTCTTCTCCAGGCGAAACAAACCCAGCTCCCTCAGCCGCTCCTCGTAAGACTTGTTCTCCAGACCCCTCACCAGCTTCGTTGCCCTTCTCTGGACTCTCTCGAGCACCTCCATGTCCTTCTTGTAGCGAGGGGCCCAAAACTGAACACAGTACTCGAGGTGCGACCTCACCATTTTATTCTCAGATTAAAGGCTACAGTGCAGAGCAACAGACAGAAGGCAAGTAAGAGGACCTGAGAAAGATACCTCTTATTTGGCTAAAGGGTTTGAATTCTGTAGCCCATTTCCAGCTGCTGTTTGCATGCTAAATAAGATTCAAGGTGCTGACAGTTTACACATTTGATTGTACTTGCATGTGCACACACAACAAAATGCATCAAATCTCAAATAAATTAACAGGAAAAAAAGGATCTCTCCTAGTGTAAGTTGCCTGTCTAAAAGAGCAGAAGGTCCTTCAAGAGAAAGGGTGTGGGATGACTGGTCCACCTGTGACTGAGCAACCTCTAACTACAGCCAAAGTTTGCATCCTAATTCTCCTTTCATTCATTTGTGAAGCTCCTAATAAGAGGATGCATTCCTGTATTTTACCTCTCTATTCCAGGCCTTGAAGCCTGCAGACATGCTTCCAGATGAGAAGTATTCCCTGCAATAAATTTTATTATGCTGTTAAATAGGTTGTAAATCATAACGTAAGGGATGCATTAGATGGCAAATTTTCTCTTCGTTACTGTTCCTAATCTGATTGTAGAGATATTTAGAACTTTCTCTCAGCTGATATTGAGGTCTGACTCCCAGAAAGGTGGAGAAGAGAACGTGACAGACAGGATCCAGTTTTAGGTGGCTGGTTGAAGATGAGATCAATTAATCAGGACAAAACTCAGGGCTGAAGTATGGGCAAATAAAAAGCAGGGGTATTTTCATGCAAGTTGAAGGTACTCTGTGTTGAACTTTTGGTCCTAATCCTGCAATACTTTGTACAACCAGACATCATTGCATTTTCTATTGTATAAGTCAAGTCTCAGGAACTATTATATCCCATGAAGTATGCAACTTTCTTCTGGGACCTAGTTAGTAGAAGTAATCAGTACTCAGACAGTTTTCTCACTGCTCTGCTAGGTGTATAAATTGTTATTGCTGTATGCTGTTGCAATTACTTTTATCAATACAACAATCCATGTGTGAGAAAACTTGAAGAAACCAGTTGAACTTTACAACATATAGAAGTGCATATTCAGACTCAGCCGGAACAGGTCATTCTATTTATGATCTAAACTATTATTTCTAATCTTCTCGTGGGTATGGTTAACCCACTTCCAGACTCCTGACTGCAGTTGCTCTACACAGGACAAAGAACCTCTATTCTCTGGGAGGAAAAAGGACAAATATAACCACACAAGCTCACTCCAGCCTCAATCGCCATTTGACTTGATACACTGTTTTTCTTCCTTAAGAATTAGTTTCCCAGAAGCTGGAGAAATTTTTTCTCCAAGTTTTCTTTAAATGTTTTAACACAGATTTAGACTACAGAATACTGCTTGTGGTATTTAAAGCATGATTACCTTTACAGTTTGCCATTCAAAAGAGCTTACTATGAAAGAATCACTGGAGACTACAGTTTCACTCTGCCACATAATAAGTGTCTTAATTTATAAATTGTTTTTAATGAGGAAGAGAAAAAAAATGAAACAATTTTATAGATAATATTTTACAACTAAGAAGTGGAAGCTCAGTCTGTATTCCTAGCATAAATTTAACACAAAGGCCACCAGATCCAAACAGTGCATCACTCTAAGTCTGAATATAATGGAGACTGCATTACTCCAGACTGAAAACAAACTGAAACACTATAAACAGAAATAAAGAATATGGGGTATAAAATGCAAAACACAATAAATAAGAATAAATGTTGAAAAATGAGTTTCATTAAAGTTATTTCATTCTTAAATATTACTCATAGCATAGGTAATATGCTTTATATGTCTACATATATCTTAAAAATATAGGTATAGGTATGCAAGGAGTTATATAAACTGTATGCTTAATGTATATTGGTATTGTGAATGATACCAAAATTTGATAGGTTTACGAGCTCGGTTTGAGGTTGTATTGGAGAAGAGAAGTATTCAATAAATTAGAACAAACACAGTTACCTGTCTCAGAAATAAATATATGCACAGTATCATATAACCTGATTTAACTACCAGTATTTTCAATTATTCAATTTAATTTCATGCAGTTTTCACACCAGGCCCAGGTGCCTTGGAACTCACACAAGCTGTTTTGCCCAAGTCTGTTCAGTTCAGCTTAATTTAACTGAGTTTGTAAATGTAAGCCCTTTCAAATTCACAGAGATTTCTGATGTTTTTCAAGTTGTTCATTTAACTTGGGATCACTAACAATATTTCTGACAGTGTCCCTAAGAATGATATTGTTGTTAACAGGCTCCTCAGGAAATCTCCTTGCTTACCACTGTTTTATCATCTTTTACAGAACTAGATGTGTGTTAACTCTAAAGGCAGGACACCAGTGTAAGTGATTCTGCCAACTTAGTCTGTAGTGTAATCTGGGAAAAACAGAGTATTGATACCAGCTTCATTTGCTATTGTTTTCATCCTTCTGTGTCCAAATGGGTAGGCTTTCTATCACCCAATAGTAGGTGCTCCAGATTACAGACTTGCAAGGTTTGGTGAGTGAATCATACACATCAAAGGAAAAGAAACAGGAAAAAGCTAGAGCTGTAGTTTAAATGATGTACCAAATTCTCATACTTGCAAGAAAGCAAATGAGCTACTTAGGTCCATGCAATAATTAGTGTGATGTCAGACTTCCTAAATGTCATATGGAATCAAGACTAGACATAGACTGTATGCTACAGGAGTACTGAAGAAGGTTTGGCAGACAATTTTACGAGAACATTCTACTTAGAAAAAAAAAAAAACTCTAAGAGGCCAGCAAGTTGAAATAAAACCTGTAAGTTGGCTAGTTAATATCAATTATAGTACATATCTTAAATTTCTTTCAAGAAGCCAAATACTTAGAACTTCTAATTTCATTCAATTCAACCCACATTAAAGATGATAGCCAGTCATACTGCCAGTAAAAATAATCATAAACAGAGCACCAAATACTATAAAATAAATCACAGCTTTTCATGAATTTATGTATTAAGGGGACAGATTATAATATCCTGATTCATCTCTGTGAGCATGTCATTCCCAGACAGATCATTTTTTTCAGAGGTACAATCCTCAGAATGATTATCAGTATATGGTCTTTGGGGGAAAGAAAGCTCATCATCTCTCCTTCCGAAAATTCCCGTGACTTTATACCATGGACATATGACAAGTGAGGGAGATAAGAACTGAGCAAACCCTCCAGACAGCTACATCTGTCCTTTAGAATTTCACTTGCTTTAACCTTGTCACTAAGAGACCTAAAAGCCATAGATTGTTCTACTGACTTGTGGAGACCTTTAGCTCACATCATTTACAACTGCATGCAAAGACTATATTTCTAAAATGCGACTCCCAACATTTCTTCCTTTTTTAAACTAAAATGGTCTTAAATTAAAAGAGGGTAGGTTTATATTAAATATTAGGAAGAAATTCTTTACTCAGAGGGTGGTGAGGCACTGGCACAGGTTGCCCAGAGAAGTTGTGAATGTCCCATCCTTGGAGGTAGTCAAGGCCAGGCTGCATGGGGCTTTGGGCAACCTGGTCTAGTGGGAGGTGTTGGAACTAGATGGCGTTTAAGGTCCCTTCCAACCCAAACCATTCTGTGGTTCTGTTCTCTAAGACTTACCTGGTTTCATCGATATAAACTGCCTCCAGCACAGATGCTGCATATTCAATGTTCTTTTTTAAATCCACCACATTAATGTCACCCTTCTCCAGCTGCTTCACCAAGCATCGTAATCTGTGAAAAAGAAAATAAAAATGTCGCTGCATTGCTTATATCAAATTTTAGTAACAGCATTTTCTATCTGAAGCAATGGAAAATCCACTGTAGAGGAAAGAGACTTTCAATGCATCTCATCTTTAAAGAAATAAAATTAAAAAAAAAAAATGTTTTTAGAACACATATAATGATCAACTGTCCATTTTTGCAGCTTGCCAAATTTGTAAGATCTATTAAGAAAAGTCAGAGGACTCAATAACTATGATCAGAGCTATTTTATATTGATGTATGACACTGCTATGATGCCTGAGTCTCTAATTTTGCTTAAATAATAAACAAAATTTTGCAAGTTGTCATACTATGATTTTTCTATGCTTAGGAGGTCAATTATGTCTTTAATATCCACTACATATAACTTGTTTCATTTTAATGTCTTTATTTTTTATTTGAGCATCCAGTATGTTTTTGCTGCAGAATGTGTGTTATTATGAGATAATGTGGAACTCTATTGCTTCTGTGTTTACAGAGAATTCATCATTATACCAGAAGAAAGGTGGTGCCTATGACATTAGAAAAATCCAAATATTTTCCCAAGTGTGCTTTTGCTTTTAGTTTTGAGAACATTCTTTTACATTACAAACATGGCTACGCCCAAAAGAGATTTTGTAATGCATCAGCTCATGCCTCTGTAGCAACACACTTACACAGACAAACTACTTGAACACCAAATTCTTCCTAAACTCTTTGATGAGAACACTTCTGACACTGCTCACCTTACCTTTATGAAGAAGACACAGCACTGTAGTGAAATAAAAATTTATCTGTAACTGTGTAGAGCTGTGACTAAATGGTTGTTTAAAGAAGCATGACTCTTTTTTCTTTCTGTGCTATATATCTCTTAGCTGAAATGATCTACAAGTTTTTTACCATGCAAGACAGATTTTTGTATTTAAAGATATATTATTATTTTAACAATTTACATGAAATAATCTTTTTTATGTGAAAAAATTGTGTGAAACAAGCATTAACTTTAAAGGTGGGTTGAAACTAAGTCAGCACTAGATGACTACTTTCAAAAGAAATCTGACATGAAAAATACTATAATATAAAAAGAATATAAACAATACGAAAACAGATAGAAATAATGAATAAATGGATAGAAATAATAAATAGGTAAATGAAATTATGGCAGTCTGATGTCCATTTATTTTTATTAGGCATATAAAATATTTCATTTGAGCTAATTAAAATGCATGAATTTTTTTAAATGAAGCAATGTTTGGAAAAAAACTCCCATAAAACCAGCTTCACATTTTTCCCATGTATTTGGACTTAAGCATAATTATGTCCAAGCCTGAAAGGATAATTTTAGCAAATGGAGTTTTAAAAGATCAGCTTCCTCACTTCTCCAAAGTCTTAATTCAGTTGAAATTAGTATAGAACATAAGACAAATAGGGCTCTTAGCAACCATAATTACTTGGCATTTTACACAGTGTGTTGCAAATAAACAGAATGGAAAATTTAGAGTTGTTTTTTTTTTCAGAAAGGTGAGGTAGGTGGCTGAAACACCATGGGAGCACATCTCCTACATAGAAACAACCTTATGCATATGGAAGCCTTTCCAGGACATAATTCCCTCCAACTCAGAGCACCTATAGACTGTCACTAATTCACTGAGTAGACACTCAGCCAGCAGTACTCAGCACATGCACAGTAACTCTCTGGAGGGGTCTGCTCCTCAGTAATGCATGCGCACACACACCACACAAACACCCTCCTGAACACCAGTGCCAGAATGCCCAGGTGAGGCTGGCAGCACCACTGCCCTGACTTGCCAATAGCTGCAGGGCAGTTTCACCACTTGCACTGTTCTCTTGTTGTTTGACTGAAATTATCTTGGAATTGTACCTTCCAAGGTGGAAGGATAAACAGATTCAAAAATGCAACATTTTGCAGGGGAGAGCCAGGCTACAGTACAATTGCAGTTCAAAATGGCGTCAAACCTTATGATTTCCAGTGGTATTTTTAGCTCTTATCTGTGTGGCTCTATGTTACCTTAGGACACAGATCAAACAGATATGTAGAATCATTTTATATTTGCAGAAGAAAAGGAGACCCTGTGGGAGCCGGTAAACCATGATGACCTTGCAAAGTTTTACTGCATAGGTGGCAGTCAGCTGATGTGACTTGCCCTGTAGTTATTGTTCTTACTTTAGGAGGAATGCAGAACAAAATAACAAACAACACAATTTGGAAAAGCTGTTCAGGCAAAGGTAAAGTGATTCTGAAGAGGTTACAGAGCCACAAAAAGACAAAACATGTACAAATTGGTACTACTAGTGACCTTGTCACCTCACTTAACCACACCTTTGCAGGTATGTTCTCAAGACCGTCTGCTCATTGCAGAGAGCTGACCCACTGCAGCTCTGTCATAGAACCACAGGATAATTTTCTTTGGAGGGGACCTCTACCCAGTCCAAGACCTTGATCAAAGCAGGGCCAACCTCAAAGTTAGATGTAACTTGAAATTTAGATCAAATCGCAGTGGGGCTTGAGTTTGGAATATCCGCAAGCATGGAAATTCCACAAACTCTGTGGGCAACTAGTTCCATTACTTAACCGGCCCCACTGTGGATTATTTTTTCCCCAATATCTAATTGGAACGTCCTTTGTAGCAACTTGTTCCCATCAGCCCTCATCCTTTGCTGTGCACTTCCAAGGAAAGCCTGGATCTATCTCTGGCATAATATCCCATCGGCAAGCTAGAGACAGCCATAAAATCCCTCCACCTGGAAATCCTGTCCAGAAAACTGGACTTCCAAGCCAGCAACGTTACTTAAGTGGGTTATAACATTATCTGAACAGTCATATGCACTCAAAATACTGTGCTTTAAATGAAAATTGCCAAAGATTTAAAAATGTTCTTTTGGTAAAGAATAAATATGGCAATTTATAAGACAAAACAGGAAGTGGTTAAATATTATAGCCCATCATTTGGCAAGACAAAGAAAGTTCTGTAAAATGGAGAAGGAAGGAAAAGAACTAAAAGCTAATGAATACTGCAGCTGTACTGGACAGGATTGTTTTTTATTTGTTTAATTTTGTTGAATTAAGTGTAATAAATGGAAAAGAAATATGAGAAATACAATTAAAAAACATGATACACTACTTAAAATTGGAGCTATTGGTATGATGCTGCCTGTGAACCACAATACTAAGAAATAATAGCAAAGTGAAAAAAAGGGGGGGGGGGGGCTAATAATTGTGAAATGGAAAAATGAACTGATGTGTGGTACAAAGAAAACCATATGCAGAGCTAATATAACTCAACATGAAAGAAATAGATTTGTGGAGAAGAAGAGTTTATTTCTCTCAGGACAACTGACAACAACATTTTAAAACTAGCAGTCCCAGTTTGTAAGGGTGAAAGATACATCTGCAAGTAATAAAGGGAGTGGGTGGAGAACCATCTTCTGGTAAACACCATTAACAGCACTGTGGTATTAAAAAAATACTGGACGATCCAAGCACACTCTGCTCCCACCTACTTTTGATAGCGCTTCCTGTGAGGTGAGGAGGAGCAGCAGCAGAGGCAGTGCTTGCCCAGCCCTCACCCCTGTGCATCTGACACTTTTGTCCAGCTGTGGGCAACAAGCTCTGAAGTCCAGACAGCAACACAGCCAAAACAGGAGAAAAGGAGGATTTGACTGGGAGCAGAAGTTGAATGTTCTTGATTAACAGTATCAAAATCAGGATGCAGTTCTTCCCTCCTTCCCCACTGAAATTCTCTTTACCCAATGTTTGAATTAAAGTTTTGAGAAACTGTAACTTTCAGGGGTTGTACCAGATTAACTGAGGACAGATTTTAGGTTATTTAAGAAGGTTTCCTATGACAGTTTCAGTAATAAGGGGGGAAAATGAAGATAAGTAATCAGTGATTAAAAAGGCTGTTTGCAATGCTTTCAAAAGAAAATGTTTTATTCTATGGAATCAAGCATTCAACAATATTAAGAAATATGGATGGAAAAACTATCCTAAATACGTATTGAAATGATTACAAAGAAAGGTGACAGAGACAGGTTTATTAAGAATGGAGATTGTTAGGTAGAGAGGTAAATGACAATTTCAATTTCAGATTTTAAAGACTGCCTCTTCCTTTTCAAAGGGAAAATTGCTAGTGATCACTGAGAATAAATGGGAGTCACAGGTTCAGCTTAGCAGTCTTCAAGAACCAGAGGAAGAAAATTGAATCTGAAATTAACTTCCTGAATGCCCTGATCTGCCAGCTGCTCCTCCCTACTACCAAACAATGTAAAGAACCAGCTTTATAACTTACACATCTGGACTTAACTTAAAACTGTTTTGGAAACTTTGTACAAAATAGCTGGCTTTTGCAACAGCTCCTATTAAAGAGGAAATGAAGTAAATTGCAAAGAGTAAACCATAATTAAACCCTGTTTCCTATTATCTTTTGAAATTAATGGAAGTGACTGTTTAAGGATGGACAATTAATATCCTAATAATTATTTGAAAATAAAATATTCTAATCAATAATAATATACTAAAAAATGCTGATGCTAATTTCGGGGGGGGGGGGGGGAATGAGTTATTTCTCTTAATATTCAATAATCACAATGCCAGTTTAAAAATTATCTGTTGGTTACTTGAACTACAATTACAAGTTGTAAATCATTATGTTCCCATAAACCAGCTGAGAAAATCCTTGTGTTAATTCCTTGACAAAATGGTGAGCAAGTACTGACAACATGTTAATAAGAGTAAGGACAGAACAGTAATTGTGAACAGTAATTTCATGTTTTGTTTAGACAATTTAATATTGACTAAGAAAACTAGGTCAATAATTGCAACTTATTATACAAGTGATTTGTCTCTCTATGTGAACGTTACAAATTAAAAATGGACTGGTATGTGGCATGAAATTAAAGTAAGGAGGAGGAGAGTAGCCATGTTCTGACAATCTGGATAGTTACAATTTAAACATCAAAAGTTTTTTAAAAATTTGGAGAAGTGGGAAATTTTCCTCTGAAAAAATGAACTGGAAAATTAAAACTGGAAGCTAATTTAGCTACCTGTAGTGATTCTTGTAAATCACTTGAATAATTTTCACAATCCACAGAAACCACTGCTCACCCAATAGATCCTCAGCTTTCAAAGGCAGAAGTTATATCCTCATTCGAACATGAACACTCTGAAAAAGGGCCAATATCCAGCAGCTCCACCACATTAACAATGGAACGTTCAGCTCCTTTATTTAAAAGAACCCACTCCCAGAATCTAAGTAGTATGACCTGCCTGCACATTCAAGATTTAGGAAAATCGTTTGATTGGGGAAAATCCAAAATGGAAATGGAAAGCCTTCATCTTGGAAAAGTCACGACAAATAAAACATATTATTATTTCCCTTGAATTCTAAAATTCCCTACATAAATTCACCAAATTATTTACACGTGACTCAATATCATTTGAATTTTATATTTTTCTAAGAAGAACATGCATATACAAAATAAATCTATGTATAAATAATCCAGTCTCTCTGTCAAATACTTAAAAATGACACAGATCAGAAATAAAAAAAAAAAATGTAATAATAACAAGCAATCATGTGCAAAGCCCACACTTTACTTCTTCAAGTAAAAATAATAATAACATAAGGATTACTAGAAATCTTTTATTATGATGACAAAGGCTATAATTTCCCTTCTGCATGTTTTCTGCAAGATGGGAGATAAATATTGTCTCTCATAAATATGAAACAGGAAAATCACAGTTTCCATTGTATCTGGATATATCTGTAATATTTTTAATACATGGCTGTGAAAGACCAGATCATATAAATGGATGAGAGGCAGTGGGAAAAAACCCAAAATATGCTAATAAAGATTCAGGAATAATTCCTTTGGGTAGCCACTCCTGTTTCCCCACTCCCACCTGCAGTTACATCCTGGCCAACTAACGTGACTTCAAAATAGCTAACCTCTACTTTGAGGTTTTTTACACTATGGTACTGAAAATTGTGTTGACATGGGGACATTTTGCCAGTCAAGGCAGGGACCAACATGTCAATGGAGAGCAATTGGAACTGATGGCTCCTTACTCAGACCTTGATATGTGTTTTGCTTCCTGAAACTGTAGCAAGGCAGTTAACTAATATTTCTTCTAATTAGAGGTGCTGTCTCAATAAATTCAGTTATTGAGAAATACAAGAAAGATATATTACACTTTTGGTGCTGCAAATGTGTTTTATGAAACTACTTCTCAGTCACTCCTATGTCTGAGCATATGCACAGGAAGCCTCGTGGTTGCTAAGGGTTTCACGAATCACAATTCATTTTGTGATTATTTTAAGCTCTGTGAGTGGTACACACTGATCTGTAATTATGATTCAGTCATTGGAAAATAAATATTGAATTTGCTGGTAATTCAGCCAACATCTTGATATACCAAAACTTCAAACCCATATTGAAGAATTAAAATAGAAATTCTGCAGCTATATAACATACACTCAAAGCTACAGCTTCATAATGAAAAAATGCATTTTCATGGTGATATTGCCTTGGCTGTTTAAATATTAATCATGTTTATGCAACATGAAGCGGTTTCCTTCAGGCAGGCATTGCCTATTAGGCTTCAATTCATTTTACCTTACTCACTCTGTACATTTTCATAGTAATACCATGTAAATACTTCCTCTGGGTCTCATTTAGTATTAGGGTCAAGTGTGTTTAAAGGCTTAATTAAAATTTAGTCAAAATTTCCAAGTTTTCTTTAATGTCTAGCTGAAATCACACAAAGCAAAAGTGTCTTACATGGTTTCCACTTGAAATCATAAACTGATCCAAGCTCTCTAAAGCAAATAACTTAATATGTATACACATTCAAGTGTTTTCTCTGTCGTGTATTAGATCCAACCGGTAACCAACCAGTCTCTCCTTACCCTAAACTCTATGGGTATTTTTATTGTCTCAGTTTCCATTTTGACTATCTCATATTCCCATTTCACAATCAATCTATAAAATAAAAATCAAATAATACATCATCTATTGGACTGATTTGTAAATACTAAGGATTTGTAAATCCTTTGAATGTTTTTTGATAAATCTCTATTTTTGTCTGAAGACTGACATTTGATCTATAAGGTTCCCCTGGATTTTATATACATTGTATAGAATGTCAGTTAAAGCTATTTAATCTTGAAGTTGCCAAACACTTGAACAGTCTGTATGTCTCAAACTCTTCATCATAATCTAGCTAAATTCACTATCAACAACAAGCTGGGAAATCAAATGTAAACTCATCACCTGCCAAAAATCATGCTTAAAAATGATGAAAGACTTTCAGTAAGTCTTACTTGCTGAAGTTAATGCAATAAACTCACAGAAAAGTCACATATCCTTTATCCCTCATAGACAAGTAAAAAGCTTTATTTGTGCTGCAAACAGCAACTTTGAGCACAGTAATCGAAGAAGCTGGTAAGAGGCTGAAGAAACTGCTAAGAGGCAGAAGTTTAGCCCCTAAATCTTCCAAAGCAGTCTCCTGCATTCTTTATTAATTTTTATTTACTTATTTATTTTAAATCATGGCAGAAGAAGGATATTTCCAAAGAGATTACATCACAGAGATATTCCTCCCATCATATTCATGCGTTGGCTCTAAATTCCAGGAAAAAAAATATATATATATATATATGTATATATATATATTATATATATATATATCCAAACCTCTGTATCACTGAAAATCATCAGAGGAGTGCAGACCTGGCACAGGTCTCTTTCTATGCTTCTGAAGAACTCTGTTAACCCTACCTCACAGCAGCTCTTCATGGCAACTGCATCTCATGTACTTGTAAGAAAGATCATGACCTACTTCTGACCCATGGATGGTCACAGTGTCATAGGATGGAAGATGTCTGCTGGTTTAAAAGAGTTCCTGCTAGAAAGCATTTCTCCAGACAATGGTATTATGCCACAATTCCTCTCTCCTTCACATGATCCGGACTGTTTTAATATGATCTTCACGCACCAAATACTTGATTTCGTAACACAACCCAAAGCATGGAGTCTCTCATGTCAGCAATTGGATAAATTTAATGGTCTGAAAATACTTCTTTCTGGTTCTGAACTCTCTTGTTCCCTACCTGTTACATAGTACTGCTAGAAGCTGTATTTTGCTTTAGTTACTCTTGGAACTCATAGATGTGAGAGTATGTCCTCATGCAGTGGTATCTTATCATCTTATCAAATATCACAAAATTGATAAAGGTTTGGAAATAGATCTCTCATTACTCTTTCATTCTGTCTCTCCTCTCATTCACCCTGAAGTCATTAGCATAGAGGGGATGGTATACCCATGCTGAACCATTATGCTGAATATCTCTTTCATTCCTCAGGATCAGAAAATGTGGGTTGAAGAATACTGATATTCATCCTTGAAAAACAGCATGCAAAGAGGCAGAAAGTCCTTTTAGAAACATTAAGAAGAAACCATCATTTAAAAAGCCAACTAGTGTTCTTTCATTTAAGACCACATTAACCAAAATTGGTAACCTTGTACTGAAAAAAAAAAAAAAAAAATCTAGACTACTCATAAGATATACTGAAAATCTCTTTGGTGCAATTTCTGTGATTGTTAAGGGCAGAAGTTTGGTAAGTGCTAGGCACTGAAACACCCAATTATTAAAGAAACTTCATTTATGACACTTAGCATGAATATCCTTCCTTCTCCCTGATAAAGTCAAGTATGAGCAAACAACCCAGGAAGTGTCCTTCACTAACATTAATACAACACTTTGTTCTGTGTCTTCTCTATAGAATCAAACTGTATTAAATATGACATAGTCTGCATAGAGTTAACATTTTGATTTCTTGAAGATAACGATTAGAACCAGAACAGAATTTCCCTGAGGAATATCATAGAAGAACATATATAAATCTTTACAGCTAACACTTCTGGCAATATTTAAATTTGTTTGTATGTGCAGTTATGCTATCAAGATAGTTAGTTCAGCTGGCCAATCTGGACCAGTCCATGCGACCGTGCCTTCAACACAAACATAAACTTACTTGAGGTCAAGCTTTAACTTGTCATTTGGTTTAGAAGTCCTATGTTCTACTAAGTCAAACTTATAATTAAATTTAAGCACTTTAAGTACCAGAATAAAAAGGTTATACTTTTAATATATAGGATAATTATGCCTTCCAGATGGGATGACAGAGTCAATTTATTTTGAATTCTGGTTTAAAAGTATGTCATGATGAATGAAGCACAGATCTCTATTTATTGGAAAATAATTGTGAAATATAAAAAATACAAATATTTTCATTATGAACTATCATGGACTATTGAATAAAGTACTAAAATTATTTAAAAGTCACTCTACTCTGCCTAAAATGTTATAGAAAAAAAAAAAAAGCACCTTAATTCAGATGTCTTTTTTACTGAATAATTAACAGCTTCAACACATCTATTTTCAATAAAAGATTTTTTCATTCAAAAGACAGAGCAAGACATAAATGCTTTAGCACAACAGCTGTAGTAATTACAGTACAATTTTGCTGTAAAATCATTACCATCTCAGTGGTTCTGAAGAAAGGATAGAGTACGTGTAATGTATATAACAATGTAACAATATGAATAGGGTTTTTATTTAAAATTGTAATACTGCAATTAAACGAAGAAAAGAGAAAAAAAGTAGGAGATGCTAGAATCCAGCACTCTATGTAATGTGTGAAACTTACTTCTGGCATTTGGAATTGTTAAAAATAAATGTTCCACTGAAGAATTGCCAAATCAAAGTACTTCAAAGTAGATCTTGGTAATGAGAAGTAGAATATTAGAAAAGCTTAAACACACTTGAGAGCTGTATAAAGGTTTAAAGGGGAAAAAATCAAGCAGATGACATTTCCCCTATATTCTTTAAGTAGGATGAAATGTAACATGACCATTCTTACACATGTGAACTTGATCTAGGTCTTGTCTACATGAGAAAATAAATTTGAATTAAGGTGTGAAACTGAAATTCACTATCTGTCCTTGATAGCTCCATCTTTGAATATTTCAGAATGGGTAGAACTAAACAGAAACAAGTCCCTGCAATTCATTGGAAAGAATATTTCCAGAAACAAAGTTAATCTTGACCAATAAAACTTTCAACCCATTATCCATCATATAGTATACAGGCTGTCATAGAATCATAGAACCATTAAGGCTAGAAAAGACCTCTGAGATCATCTGGTCCAACCATTCCCCTACCACCAACATTACCCACCAAATCACGTCCCTTAGTACCACATCCAACCTAGAATTGGTTCACCAAGAATTTTGCAGCAGACATCTTATTGAATACCTCCATATCTCCAGGTGAAAGAAAATGTAACACAGAAGATATCTCTCAGCCCAAACGGACAGCAGCAGAATTTCTAAGAATGTGTCATGCTTCCTACAGAAGAAAACAAAGGTGTTTCCTTGTTTTAAAAAGAAAGTTCTGTAATTAATCATCACTCATGTCTAAGAAGGTACACCATCATATAAGTGATCCTGCTAACAAGAGAATCAGATCAATAATACTTTCCTAAGACAAAGTACATGGACAGTGCCTTATAAAGCACCTCTTATACTTTAATGGAAAAAAAAAAATGAAATAATTATCAGACTTTCTGTCCAACACGATGACCATCTTTCTTAGTTGCCAAATTATGCACCATTCCATCACTTTATAAAAAAAAGTCCTACACTGATTTCAAAATGAACCACATAACCAAATTCATCCAGCTATATTTAATTACTTGAGAAATTGCTTATAAATGTTGTTTGTTATATAAAGAAATCCTATACCAGAAAGTGCTTTCAGCAGGAAAATAACTGGGCTTTGAGGCAAGCAGTGGTTTACAAGAAAAATTCAAAAGCAGCTTTCAGTAACATAAAATTTTGTTATTAATTTCTGTGCCTGTCTCGGACTCAGAAATTTAAGTCTGAATTCTTCAGATGATAGCACAAAATCCTTAAATGTACTTCTCTAGGGATGTGAAAGGTAATCTGTAAAGTTCAACTCCCTTATGGTCATGACTAAGAGAACTGCTAAGCAGTACTTCATTTTTCATAGCTCTATTTAATGAATCACTACCCTTCAGATTCTCTGCAAAGTCCTGACATTCCTTCCAAATAAGAACCTGGTTATAGCTGAATTTTGAAAGAGAAAACTAGTAAAGTTCTTGAGTCTCTGTTACAAGATAGTGTTCATCTACACATACCACAGATTTAGGAAAAGCCTGTGTGTATAATACATACCAGATGTGACTTGAAATCAAAATAGTCAGTAAAACAGTTTTTTAGAAAGATTTAGAAACTGGAACTACATAGTGTGATTTGTCTGTCTTTCTCAAACAGTGCATTGTTTTTTGTTGTTGTTGTTTGTTTGTTTTGGTGGTTTTTTCAGATTCTCCTATCTTTTCTTTTTTTTTTTTTTAATTGGAATCCTCATTTTTTAAATCAAGTTATTCACTTTAATCTCAAATAACATCACTCAGAGAAGTAAAACGGTAGTTTGACCAAGGAAAACAAGTCAGCTGTAATACTTCAGTGATCAGTCCAGGCCTCAATCACAAGGGAGTGCTCAACTGAATAATGACCATAGAGAAGTACTAGAGCAAAGTATACAGGAGTTTCATTTTATAAATTAATGCCAATGAGAAAGTGCCTGGTTCAGTACTAAACTATCAATATATTACTTTCACCTGCCCACATTTGCATAATGTCTTGAGTATGCAATGCAGGGCATTCTTCAATAGTTGATGGTAAAAGAAAAATAAATTATAATGCTAAAGAAGATTGATTTTCACTGAATGTAGCTTTGTATGTGTGCCTTGATCAAGAAAACCACAAAAATAAGAGCTCAACTTTTATGAAATTAGTGTTTACAGCCTGTTTGATTGTGGTCATTGTGATGAAAACCCTACTTAAGATTTTATTGTTAATATTACAGATTGAGAATTTTCATGTTAGAGTGTAAATTCACTGCAGAAAGATAATCTGAAAATGACAGAAAATCAAAGAGATATCACCTTTTTGGGAGGCCACCGCTCTTTCTTAGGTCAGCAAATGACAGTAACTGCTGCAGACTGCCTATGTGCTTATATGGTTTGAATAGTATGTCAAGACCCTGGTTGGCTCTTTGCTATGGGATGTTCAATAACACTTGATTTGACCATACTTGGAATTGTGCCTTGTAAGCCATTCTATATCTATCTCGGCTCATTATTTATGTGGGTTTGGTGTTTTCCTAATGCCCTTTTTTATGATTGTTTTTGACTGAAAGTTTTATTGTAGGGAACATTAAAATTGTAAACTTTGAGACATTGGTAGGTTGACCCAAGGATTCAAGGATGCAATTTGGAAAGATGTGTGAAAGATTACAGTGTTAACATTGCCAGAGGTTTGCATTTTCTGAAATGATACAAAAAGAAAGAGAGAGAGATTAAAAAATACATTTGTTTCCATAGTGAGGATACAAGTCAAAAAAAAAATATGGAAAAGCAAGAGAGTCACAAAACACCCCACTGAAAGGTGGATATATATATGCTCCAATTTTTTAACAACTCTGTAGTGATAAAGTTGTTAGAGGTATTCCTATAGATAAATAAATTAAATACACGCTGGAGTAGAAAAACGTGCACCCACCTTGAGGCTGGGGGATCAAATCGAGCAATAAGGAGACCTAAATCTAGCTTTTAAACATTTAAGGAAAAAAGGAAGATGTTAAAAGACAGATTTGCTTCCTTTTTAGGAAACCTGTGCTGAAATGCCTGATTGATTAACTGAGAGTATGTGAGAAAGTCAGGTTAAAGCCTTCCTCTGTCATAGTCAGCCAAGGAATATGAATGAAATGTGAACAGAGTAGAGACACTGACATTTAATAGAGTAACTAAACTAGCAGAAATATTTATGTATTTTTATGAAGAATCTTGCCCAAGACTCAATACCATAAAATTAAAGTGAGATAAACAGGAACAGCTAACAGCTATGAAAAACTGTCTGCACCCAGAAGAAAAAATATGATTAATGGCATAACTTTTGGAAAACTAAAGGACTACTTTTCTATTAATCTACTAATCATTTTTATTATCTTTTAAATTTGCTGTCTGACAAATGTACTTCTAACTTTGCATAGATCAGCATATACCTTAAAATACTGCTAGTATGCTACAGTTGGATACATGTTAATGTATTTTACATGAAGAAAAAATGAAACTAAAATCAGTGTAATAATTTTCTTCCTGTAGATCCTGGATCAGGAATTAAAGAATTCGTATTGTGTGAATCAGGTTGAGTGTGAAGTTAATCCATGGAGTAATTTAAAGTATAATTTGCCATAAAATATCTGTTATCTACCCTTGTTTTCAAAATGTACTAGTACATAAATATTTGTTTAAGCTTTTCATTCACTATGCTTATTATTTTGAAGCTATGCCAGATGTATTTAGTTTAAATTTTAATCCAGAATAGTTAATCTCAGACTCTTCTCTAGAATACCCTTATTAAAGTTCAAACTAGAGCAGCATTATATGAACAAACACACGCACACACACACACAAAAAAAAAAACTTGCAGTACAAAGAAATAAACCTTTTAAAACTGATTTCACTAAATAACAACAATAACTCTGGAAGAGGATTAATCAGATGAAGATCTAATTCTGATTATAGATTCTAATTTCTGATAATAGAATTGGAGGAGCTTACTCAACCAGAGCTATTTTGCTACATTCTGATGTATTCAAAAAAGCGATCTTGGCACCTCAACCACAAACATGATTACAGAAATGACTTAAAATTTACTAAACTTTCATGACCTCATTTACGATATCTAGCTTTCTGACATGGATTTCAATTGCTTTTGTAGTAGGAGGAATTAATTAATTCTTCTCAGAAGCATAATAGCATGACATACAGGTACATATTTGATCATAAATAAATGTGAGCCCCAGAATCTGACAACATATAATATAAACATAGGAATAATATCTTTTTGAGGAAGATTTGTGAGTTTTACCTCTGTGGCTTACCACCTCTGGTTTCAACCGGACTGTCCTATCATTTTTCAGCTGAAAATTCAGGCTGCAATTACTTTCCATAAATCACATTAGCCCCACAAGTCCAGCTGCACTGTGCACATACCAACCCATTTCCTTCAGAAGCCTGTGAAAGCTTCCGAGTAAAAGTGAGTAAAGCTATTCAGATTCATTTTAAACACTAATTCTCTGATCAATTTAGCCCAAAGAAGCATAAAAACAAGTGAAAAGATTACGGCAATAAAGACTGTATCTTTTCGTCTGCTTTGCCATTAATCTTTCCACTCAATTCATGTTCAATGCTCTCCAGCAAACTTTCAGTCCTTTGAATACAAAAATTTATAAATTATATTGGTTTGAGATAGTAAATCCTCTATTATATCTTCTTTTCTTTATAGGCCTAGCTCACAAAGAATTCAAGAAGGAATCCTTTGGAAACCCCCAGCGGGAGCAGAGCTTTGCCAATATCCTGCTGAGATGAAGAAGCAGCCACCTACGCCAAATAGTGACTTTCGTGTAAGTAAGGTGGGACTCTGGGACTCAACAAACAGAGAAGCTTTCCCACACATAGAAGAAGGATTCACTGTATGAGTATTTTTCAAACAACACAAGTACCAAACTGTTTTGTATCATATCCACATCTATATATCCAGATTATTGGAACTCATGACTTAGCACTAAGCTTTGCTAAGGACAATCTTTCCTTTCCTCTCTGCTGTTCTTGTTACACACCAAGAATAAACTTAACCAGGATAGTTTCTGATGTAGCCTCTTTAGAGGTCCAAGTTATAAATCGTATATATGGTAGAATGATTTTGAACTGGCATGAAATATTCCAAAAGGAAAATACGTCATCTTTAACAAAATATTATTTGATTTTGCAAACCTTTTATGTGTATTCCAGTTAACTCCACCAGATAATACTCCACCAGATTCATAGTTGTCTTAAACTATGAATTTTTGGTGTCTTATAAAGCAAACTAATTTTTCCTCTCTTTGATGGTGATGGAATAAATGCTACCTTAAGCATCACCAAGGTTTTCTGTAGCATCCCTTCTAATGCTGTAGATGTAATGCATACATGGCCTAGGTCTGCTTTGGAAATTATAATTACTTTTGTTCAGAATTTCTCCAATGTTTCCTTGTGATGAATAATTCAGTTTTTGAGCTGCTTTTCTGAATCTTGTCAGCACCTCCCAATCCCACATTTGTAAGACTGTGGCATTTTTCCAAAACATATTGTCTCATAAATCTTGTTTAACCAGAAAAATCTTTAAACAATATTTTGTGGACCTACATCAGTGAATGAGCATGGAAACTTTTCTTTTATAAATAGGATTATAGGAACCCCATAAAAGTCAGTTAAGAGGTTTTTCAGACCTTTTAGAGATTTTGAGTTTTAAAAAGAAACTTAGATAAATATGTCATGATAATCCTATTCACGATGCCTATAGAATCTTTATTTAATGAACCTGTCATTGCATTTAGCTAGCTGCTCATAACTGTTAAAAGATAAACACCATTGTGGAATGGATTTATTTTAGTGCATTTCTTCTATTAATGAAAATATGTCCCTGCAGTTTCTCTACTGCTACATCAGACAGTATAATTGTGCGATCTGCCAGATCATTTATCAGCATCCTCCTATAGAACTTGACTGTTTTTATATAGCTTCTAGATTTAGCTATCATTCTAAAATTTAAAATAAGAATGTCTTATTTTGTGGTAATCACGGCAAATCTATGAGTTACAGTGGTTCTCCTAAGGTCACATGTTCTACTCTGCATTCAGATTTGACATAATCGCAATATTTATCTTTTATACTTAATGACAGGCATTCATAGCATTTAATACAGTACACAAAGCACAAAAACTTCCTCAGACTTTTCAATATATTTCACAAAGAAAACAAAAATTATTTCTGAATAACAGAGAATGTATCATGTAGGCCATAAGTATGGATCCTTCTCTCAACCAAAATGTCATTGAACGTGATACAGTATCAGAAAAGCTTTTCGTTCAGAAAAATTAGCATTTTCTTATGAAAAGCAAGCCTGTATTTTGTCAAAAACCTCTTATCAGTAGAGCACAGAACAGTGGAAGCATTTTGCAGTCACTTTGCATTTTTCTGCATGTTCACACTGGTACTTGACAGAACAGCTTTATGTCTTCGGCAGTTGATTCTCACATGCATCAGCCTCTGGGCCATCTGATAAGGATTGTTCTGCTCCTCTAAATCAGTATGTACATTAGACCTCTGCTTAGCTGACATAAGTATGTTTCAGCCAATTCCAGAATGTCTGTTTTATCAGGGGAACTCTCGGAAGCCCAACCACAAACAACAGTCTGGTCAGTTCCTAGTCTTCGTGATTTTATAATCCATTTTGCTTATGACCACTGACTAGGACACCAGGATGGAGTAGAAACCAGGATGTCCAGCTATGAAAATAAGCATCTTAATTCACAATTCTGTAGATTTTTTTCTTGTGCATGCTGAAGGAAATTGACTGCATATTTTCAGAGAGGAGCAGGTGGCAAAGCAGAGACTAAAAAATCATAAGGGAGATAAATGAGCCTATTAACTTCTCATTCATGTTCCTTTTCACAAATAAACTTTCTCTTTTAACTAATCAATAATTTATTAATAGCATGATTGTAAATGGCTGTGGAAGTGCTGTCAGCTCCAGCAGAAGGTGCCAAACCCTTGATTTTAAGTTGAGACCACTTCATAAGAGCTATTCACACATAAATACATAAATTGTAACTCTAATACCTAAGCTAGCCCCTCTTCCAACAGAACAAAGATGAAAAATTATATCAGTGGAGTCAAGATTTAATCTAATGATCCAATTACATCTGTGGAACCAGGTCAACTGAACACGTAATTATCATCTCTCCAGAAGAGCAGGAAATCTATCTTGTGCAAAAGTGCCTGACCTAAAGTTCTGCTCACCCATCAGATTTCGATTTCTGTATTCTAAACTTCTCACAAGAACTGCAATACATAATACATGCAATATTTAGCAGGTTTTGATCCCATATTCCCGATGTATGTTTAGAAGACAAATTTTCATGACAGTTGTATAGGATGGATTTAAAAAGATAAAGATTTTAGAGAACTGGAACATATCCTATCTACTATTCAGAAATGTTTAAAGTTCCTGGAGGCACAATGTACTTTTTTGTTCTTGTTTTGTTCAGTCATTTTTGACAGAATGATAGGAAATTTCAGCTTCAGTTCTTTGTCTCTAGAGAGACATACATCAACTGAAAATATCTACAAATGTCAAAAAGAAACACTCTATTAAGCAGCTTGGAGAATCATAACTGGCATAATACTAAAAGATCCCTTGAACTTTCACATGCCTATCAATACAGCTAGCTGTGCATCAATATCAGCTGGAGAGGTCATGTAGATGAAAATGCCTGAGACCTCTCCGAACAAAAACAAAACAAAACAAAACAAAGGAAGGAAAACTACTGCCACAGTACATTAATATTTTACTTTTCATTTCTTTTCTTTGAGATGTACTTCTACATATCACTGCAAAGGAAATACTTCCAAGGAACTGTATATGCCTAATATGTTGGAATAATTGGCTTCTTCCCATGACCCAACAAACACTACCAAAAGCAGCTCTGCTGCCTGTAGCTTTCTCAACCTAGGTCAAAGGAAAGAAGTCAATCTACAGAGCAACCCATGCTGTCTTCAGGTTTGGGGTTTGGCACAAGTTTCAGCTCTGATATGTTAAAATTTCAATTATTAAGAAAATAATTAAGTCAGGCTTTAAAAAGTATTAACCAAATAGATAATCAACACTAGATATGGAAAAGGAAAAAAGAAATAGCGTTCATAATAAAAATATAATATACCACAAGTGCCACTAATATCCATTTCAAGCAAGGAAATTTTTAATAACAGAAAGGTCCCTGCTGTACTGATTTGGCTCTAAGTCCCCAGCATTTAAAGCTGTGCAACCAGTTTGGTCTGCAACATTTACATGTTTGAAAGGAATATCAGTGGGAATGCTTTATGCCTGTTTTTCTATCTTGCTCTCTGAAGCAGAAGAAAAAGCAATATAGGCATATACCTGTGGAGAGGATTAAAAACCAGTTAAATGTACATAGAATACACCAAAAGAGATTTTCCATTTCCACCAGCCAAAAAAACATATAAACCTCTAAAAAGCCAGTGCATATAAATAATGTAGCTGCTTAGGTCATCTGCAAAGCTTTCTATATAGTAAAGAATTGAATTATGGTTTCCTGTTCCGTTGTTTGTTGTCTTTGGTCAGTACCCAGGTGTATGGAAAAGTTTTTGAAGTAATGTTTATCACTGAAAAAGAAAATTCCTGAGAGCTACACACTGGCTAGCTTCTTTAGCAGGAAGAAGAGGATTTGCTTAATGTTATTTTGGCGTACAAAACATAAATCTGGTCTCAGAAAAAGATGCTATATACTCTAGTCTCTTGTTTCTTGAACAAATTGTACGGTATCAGAATTGACAGAAGATTTTACAAGCCCTAAAGTGCAAAGCATTCTGTGTAAACATGCATGACCGTTTTTACTTATTAGCTCTACAAGTTGTGTGGCTTTGCTACTTTGATATTATGAACTAGAAAAATTTTGAATGATCTGTCATTTATCAAGGTTCCCTTCAAGAACAGCTGCTGCATAGCCAGACTGGAGAGCTGGAGAGCTCAGTCATGTACCCAAAACAGTAAGCAATTACGTGGATAAGCAGTCTCATTAGCATCAAGAGGGAGACGACGTAATTACAGATTTGTACAACTTGGCCTCAGAACAAAACAAAAACAAAACCAGGACCTTAACTTCTGATTAGTCATCTTATACATTAAATATACATTATGCCCAGAAACAGGAGGCTCAAATCCATTATCTAATACAGGCATCTAGCACCATTTGAGATGCCCTGGCGTATCTCACCTGGTCCCCAGCTGCTGCTCCAGAAGAGCGCAGGTGTCCTGCAGGTCCTGTGACATAGCTGCCAGCCCTGGGTGGATGTCTCAGACACCCTGAGGTGTCTCAGATGGCACTAGATGCCTGTATTTGAGCGACTGATTCACGCCTAGGCTGTCATTTCTTTACAGGTTAAGCAGATAGATGCTCCTCCAGACAGAAGATATTCAGTTCAGAAATCACTGAAATCTACTTGAAGATATAACAGGAGAAGGATTACATTTCTTCAGAGACAGAGAGTGTGTGGGATGGTGCTACTGCAGTATGACATAAAAAGCCGATCTCGTACATGTGTTGTGAGGAGAACAGAAAAAAAAAAAAGAGAAAGCCAGAGACGGAGACAGAGAAAGCGCATATAAACTGCAGTCTTCTGAGATATCAGAAACACAATTATCCCTCGTTTTGTATGATTTTTCACCTTTCTCAATTGATTATAACCTGATTTAACAAGCAGGCCTCCTTTGTTACTGTGCCCAGGTTTTAATTTACTTCTCATTCAAGCATGACCCCAGAGTAACACACATAGGAAAGTAATGGAGATTGTTGCATCAAAATCTTTTTGCACCACCAACATGGTACTAAAGCGACATAGATTACATCTACCTCTACTTCTGAGTAAATAATGTATAGGCCATAACATAAGTGGGAACAAAACCCATCTGATAAAATGTATGATAATTTCTTTTTGTTCTCTTTTGAGATGAACTATGATCTGTAGTCCAAGCTTGGGTTCTACACTCTTCATCCAATTTATTAGTTTCTCGGTCTGACTACCCGGTTACCCAGGGAACATGCGAGTGTTCCGGTGTAAGCATCTCCCTCCTCCCCCTTCCTGTCTCCCAGTACTAAATCTTCTCAGCCCCCCCGTCCCTTTGAGCTGAGGACACACACTGCGGTTCCCTGGGGAGAGACTGGCTGAGATTCTTTTTCAGTCATCTCTGTGAGGCCGTGCCTGCCCCCGAGGAACAGACTCACACCACTGCTACCACCAGCAACAGCAGAATGCAGGCTGCTACCTGGACTTCACATGGGGTCTGCTCGTTTGACCTCAAAATCCCTCCAAATCACATTCAGATATTTTAATGTGAGGATAAGAAAGGAACTGAAAGATGAACTTGCTAAAGCATCAGTTATGATGAAATGAGCTAATAATAAAAGGCCATGTAAAACAATATTTTCTTGAAAGACAGCTCACCTGTTTATATGTATAAAATATATATATATAATATATAAATAATATATGTATATTTCATCATGTTCAGTCACTTTCTAGGATTTATGATTATATGCAAGATCCAAAACTTAAATTTACAAAATAAGAATATTTTCAAAGATTTTTAAAATGTGTGAATAGGATGGATACTGGACATTAAAATCCATATATTAGCCCGTATATTTTTATGTTGAGCTAACAGTCAGAAAAGAGGAATCAACAGCTGACAAAAAGCAATTTGAATGATCAACTAAGTGGACAATTGCCAGGATGTCCTCGCTGGATTTACTGAAGCTGCATTTTACACATTCCCCCTCTAACTAGAACTGCAAGGAGTTCATATCTTATCTCTCCCAGGCTTCACTGTTTCATCTATACAAAATTATTAAATACAATTTATGCACAATACTTTGTACCACAGGTCAATAAGAGGAATTTATTAAACCAGTAAAATGTATCTTTCGCGGGTGCTTTCTGTCTGTAGAATTTACAGACATCTCAATAGCCTTTTATATTTGCCACGATCATGGTAAATATCATCCCTAAAAGGGTTATTAATAATACCTATGAATTTTTAATTTCATGAGATTTTGAAAACCAATAGAAATGTATGTATACAATCATGCAGTTGTGAATGTATTCATGGCCACTGTACCCAATAATCTTATACATAAACTTTTGGTATCTTTTTCTAAAGAAAACTTTTGCTAATGCAATGCAAATTTATCTATTACAAACTAGAAAATAAATGTGTTTGGACTATTAACTACTTCTGCGTCATGCATGCAAGGAATTAATTCAGTAGCTTTACGTGTTTAAATTGAGGTTGTTTTTTTTTCAGACTCTCAGAGCACGGCAGTTCTGTTCTTTTCCCACTGTTCAGCCAACACTAAAAAGCAGGAGGCAACCTTCTTAAGCTGCTGTAGAGAGCCTCCAGCTGATAGAAGTTATTTGACTTTGGTTCTGGCCTACGGCGTTACTATTGCCACACAGAAGTTGTTTCCTAAAAAGTCATTTAAAAAGTTGTATAATAAACACTTCCTTCAGATTGCTTGCTTTATTTTTAGGAAGCCATCTAAACATATAAAGGATCTATAAGAGACAGCAAAATATTGGCCTGTTTCAGCTCTTTTAAGATGTCACTGGGCCTCTCACACTTCCTTGCCACTTAAAGACGTCAGAAATGCCACCGGCCCCAGGCAGCATAGCATTTGGGGTAGCAGCACAGTAGAGATCTGAACACTGGTGTCCCGAGGCAAAATTAAGACAAAATTAATTTTGTCCCGAGACAAAATTAAGTTTAGCTTGTGCTTCTGAGAAGACTTGAATTGGCTCTGCTGCGAATCTATAATTGTAGTATTTACAGTTTTCCAAAGGAAAGAAGTACTATTTGTTAAATCAGAAAGCCTTGTTTGTGAACAATGGAAAATACTACTAAACTGTACTTTTCAAATAGTGCCAGCTATTTTGCTACAGAATTGCACAGCATACCATATCACGTCACTGGAGACTAAAATAAAACCTTCCCAGAAACCCATGCCCTATAATACTAATTTTAAGAGATTCCAAAGTTATTCCAAGCAAATGGCTTTATCTAAATTTGGCTATTAATTCCAATACTCAAACTGATTTTGAAAAAGACTATGTTTTGTGTAAACATAAGGAACGACACAGAACAATATGTTTTCTCCGTGCACCATATGAACCATATCTCACAGACTGTCAGCTGAAGAGAAGAGCAGGGCTGAAGGTTGGGAGAATATTCGTCTCTTCGCTTGTGATTCTGCCTTAGCACCAAAGGCTAAGGCAATAACTACATAAAGACTGCTTAGCCCCTCAGTGACCTCTGAAGAAGATCCTCCATAGCAATGTCTCTCTGAATACATTTCTGTCAGAAAGTCATTTGTCAACTGAAAGACCATACCTTCAGTTGTACAAAATATTTTAGAGGTCTCTGTTCAAAAAGCCCAAAACAAGTTCAAAGGGTTCCGCTTTTACTATGTTAGGGCCCATCAGTCTTGCATATTCACTTTATTATAGTTTTGCTTTTGTTTTTGTTGCTGCTGGCATTACTGACATTTAGTCATAACTATGTCATACCAAAAGAAATAGAAGTAAAATAAAAGAAGAAATAGTGTATCAGCAGAGAAGTATAATAGAGGTAAAATGGTATAGAAGTTCCCAGCCCCCTGAATTTTCCTGACTATTTTATATGGAAAACCTGAGAAGATCAGTCTTATCCTGCTATTTCTTGACACAGAAGTAACAGCCACTGTTTAATTAATAGTGAACTGCACTGCCACTTTTTATATTCTTTCTGATGAGAAAATGCACTTACTCATTTACTGTGATTGAGTTTGTTGGATTGTCTAGGAAACAGCTGAAGCACACATAGGGACAAGGCAGCTGCAAACATCTGAAAGTGCTGATGTCTCAGAGTCCCACTTGAAGAATTCCCTTCAAGGTCAGGGACATTTATGCCCTGCACATTCCCCAGCCAGAACAGTTTCACAAGAAGGTTTTATATATATATGTATCTGTATATATATATATATATATATATACACACATACATTCATATTTATATATTATTATATATATTAAATTATTATATAAATTTATAAATTATTATTGTATATATATTATTTATATTTATATATATATTATATATATAAGCAAAACAAACAAAAAACAGTGTTGATAACAAGAGGAAAAAAAATACTGTTCATATCTTGTAGTAGCTACGCAAAGACATTCAGTGCAAAGGAAATTTTCCTCTTTCTCATTTTCATATCATGTAATGTTTATTTAACTAGCTTACTCCTCTTTAAGTCAGGAGACACATCAATTCCAGATGCCAGTAGTTTAAAATTTTGTCTCAGTCTGAACTTTAAAGTATAAAATAACACCTAATCCTGTAACTTTTATCCTTTTCAACAAGGATAGATTGTGCTACTAAAACTGTGAATCTGACTCAGTGATTTTCAAATAAAAGACATAAACATGCGTTGTGCTTGGTTTTACCTTTCAGAAGTATTTATGTGAAAGTTAAAAACAGTGAATAAATAAAAATATTTGTTTTGAAAAAATATAGTGATTTTAAGTTACTTAGCACTTAATCAAATCTGAGTTTTGAATTTTCAAAAATCAAAAATAATTTCTGATTTGAAAGATTGTTTAAAAAAAATAAAAAACACCAACACCACATTGTCACATAGAATACATAGGTTATGTTAAATAAACCCTTTTGGAGAAATCTCTCATAAACATAGAAATCTATTAATCATTAAATTCATTAAAATAAATACTTTCAGAAGAAATCTGCAGTCCATTTCTCACATTTGATCATTTAGAATAAGTAAAAGGCCCTACAGAATCAGCAATGAAATATCTGATCTTCTTTTACAACCTGCATATTCTTCTGCTCTGCCATCACCCTATGCCACCTATGGAAAGGGTTGACATACTGTCAATAAAAACTGTAAAGCTGTTTCAGTTTAATCCCATTTCAATTAAAAGTGTCACTAAAATTTTACAGAGTCCTTCAAATTTACTATTCATGGTTAAAGAAAGAGGTTTTTCTCACTTATCAAAATTTCAATACATACTTACTTGCTTTCTATATTCAGTCTTGAGCAAAAGGAAGCAATCCATATAAATGTAATAATGGGTGGTTCTTCACATTCTCTAATAAATACATGGTTAAGAGCTTTTAAGCTGTACAACTATAGCTAGTAGAATATCTAAGCTTTCTGAATCTATTTTCCTTTTCAAAGAGAAAGAGGCTTGTAATGCGAGGTTTTATTTGGTAGAATAGATTAGATTTTCATAGCACTTTCTGTCCAAGGATATTGTGACATTTTATAAACAAGTTGAAAGTTACACACCAAATTTTTATCTGTTCTACAAATAGGAATACTGAGGAACATGAGAAGCTAATTGCCAAGGGTCATGGGAAATAGGACAATTCTCTTGGCTCACAGCCTTATTCTTTGCCACTCTGTGCCATGTGTTTCTCCTGTATGCTGAAAAAATAAATGAATAAATAAATAATAACACTAGCAGGGAGTTAGCTACATTGCCCAGAACTCAAGACGCTATGATGACTGACTACTGAAAACTGCCTGCCTATCCAAACCTTTTTACATAAGGCTTAAAATGCTTCCTACATATTACTGTACTGGTGTTTACATTCCTGTTTTTCAACCACCTTTTTGCCATATTCTGATAAGTTATCTCTGTTCTCTGGTCATATTACTGTTCAGCCTTAAAAAAAAAAAAAAAAAAAAAAAAAAAAAAAAAGAGTGGTTTCAGAGGAATTGATTGTGCCAAACCTATTTCATTCTGTTGGACATGAGTAGTTGTGTCCGGAGTAGTTTTAGCCTTTCAGGCTTGAGATGGAAGATATATAAGCCTGCAAACTTAAAACTAGTGGGGTATAAATCTCTGCAATACACTGAAATATACTGTAAAATCCAGTAAACATGCTGGTTACTACTGTGCCTCAGAGGACAGTCTTTTCTTCCATTTTCAACATAGCAGGTCATTTTCACAGTCCTCTACAAAATAGTTTGCTGGTTTAAAACCTTGTGATTCTGAAGTCTTCAGAAACTGAAAGGATGAGTGGGAATGGGAGGACAGATCTTCTACAAAAAGTTTTTTTTCCTATTTTTTCTACTCACAAGGCACCAGATCTAGTGAGTTCTGATGAGTTCTAGTTCTAGTGAGTGAATTAGTACGACACTATTTTCTCCTGTTGTAGCTGATTCACCCAAGTGACAGCATCATCAAAACTCAGATAAAGCTTCATAACAGAAAGGTGGTTATAAAGCCTAACTTCCCTTGTTTTTAGATTTCACATTTAGAGATCTGGACACGGTTGCTGACATTAATATAAATTCAAGAGCAGAACAATAACAATCTCTTTCCCCATTTTGATGAACATGCCGCAAACTTAAGTTCATTTCCTGCTAACTCAGCAATGTGTAGAGATGACTTTTTGGAACCATTTTGTCTACTACTGGCTCTTTATAAGTTATTCTCAGCTCTCACTAAAGTATAAAGGACTGGGAATCACAGGCTGGAAGGAACCTCTGTAGGTCCAACGTCCTTATAAAAGCACACTTAGCTGTGAGATCAGACTATATTTTATCCCTAGGCTAAAGGAAACTCATCAGAACATATTGTAACTGCTGCATTACAGTGGATCCATAATATCTTCAGGTAAGTCACTTATTCACTGAAGAGATTACAATATTAATTATGAAGAGAGAGAGAAGACTGAAATTTAGAGTAAGGTTCTTGATGATAATAACTCTTTCACCCCCCCAAAAAAAGAGTTATTAATGCAAATTTCTTGTAATGAAATCAAGTATCAATGAACATAGAAAGTTGCATTAAAAAAAAAAAAAGTCATTTGTTTCTTTGACTTTGCTTATTAATGTTCTTTCTGTTCTTTAAAATGCAGTATTTCAGGTAATCCAAATTGGACAAATTTATTACTCAATGCAAAGAAATTTGAAGGCTATCAAATGCACAAGGCCATAATCTCATAAGAAATGCTAGTACATTTTTGTTCAATATATCTATAGTACTGAAAAATAAAATACGTAAGACACATATAGTGATTGATCTGTCATAAATCTATGAAGTCAGTCTTTCACTATATAAAAATTACCCTTATTTTATTTCCTAATTTTTAAATTAAAGACAGGTGATTCTAGAGTGCCAGGAACCATAATCAGTCTGACAAAAAAGTACTGATTTGCAGTTGCATCATGTTCAAAATGCTCATGAGGTGATACTTCAGTTCTCAACAAATGTATGGAGCTAATGATAACTCTACAGTATAGTAAAATTCAAATAACACTCATGAAAGCTGTGCTTATTTGAATATATTTGCAAATACAGGTCTAGAGAGTAGAGACCATCCTTGTTTTGAAGTGATGTTTAACTATGTAACTCAGTGCTGACTTTTTCACTAGTAAAATAAGCAAGGATAACAGGACATTTTTTTCATCTACAAATCATTTTATGGTTGGTATGCTTAAAAACACATTAATGCTTTAGCTTTTTTTTTTTTCTAAGTTTTGCGAAGGATGAGATAATTACTTCAGTATCATTAAATAGTAGATATCCTATTTTTTTTAATTCTCTTTAAATTTCTGTTACATAATGACTGAATTCCCACAGCTTAGCAAAGAGCAACATTAGAGCACAGTTATTCTATTTGCTTATCAAATACTTAAGCAGGTTACCATATTTTGGGTTACTTTCTAGATGTTCAGAGATGTATCAATGCTAAGATTTACTCTCATAACATAAGATGTTATGCAGAAATAAAATTGCTTTGAAAGCCACTGGGACAGAGGCCACATGATGTTACAAAACTTCTGGGAAAGGAAGAGCCTGTTTGCTGTTAAACGGGACAAACAGCTCTGCATCAGCAAATGAATGGATGGTGCTTCCCATGTACAATATTTACAGTATTTACAATTATTTACTACTCGCTTTAAAAACATTCTCAAAGCATACTTTTTTAAATATTTACTTTGATTTTAGTATGTACATGCCAACAATAGGAACCCCACTCAAAGGTACTAATGAAGAAACTCCAATTATTTAGCTATATTTTTCCTTAGAAAAGTCTCCAAAATGTATTGCAATCAAATCTTTTCCCCATCTATAAATAAACTCCACAGAACCAAATTGAAATATGTATCTTATTTCAAAAGATCTTGAAAAGCTTTTGTACCTAAGATATGATATTTCTCAGCTCATTTAAGAACTCCTGTGATGACTGCTTGTCCAAAATTCTCATCTGCTGTGCAGATGGAGGAAACTCCTCCCACTGGCAATGGCAGAGGCCTATGAAGCCACTAGTGGAAGAAGTA
The DNA here is from genome assembly GCF_040182565.1 of Anser cygnoides. Taxonomy (NCBI): domain Eukaryota; kingdom Metazoa; phylum Chordata; class Aves; order Anseriformes; family Anatidae; genus Anser; species Anser cygnoides. Next base: position 16,614,033 of record NC_089878.1, on the reverse strand, counting down.
GTTTCTCAAAACTATCAGAAGACTCCCACATGTCTTAGGAGGAACAGCTGAAATACTTACAAGCAAATCCCCCTTGCCTTATTTCCTCTTATTCAGTATGACCATATGATAAACACATTTTATGACCTGCTCTGTCAGAGGTCCATATTGTTTCATAGAGAAGTTCAGATGTTTGATTGCCAAATGTACAACTCAAATTCATAACTGTTTTTTCTGATGTGTGAATTGGATCAGTTATCAGCAAACAAAAGACAGAATTAGTCCTTCAATCAGTAGGCTATTTAAGCATGTGTGTAACTCTAAGGTCATGACCAGTCCACTGCAGTCAGCTACTTCCATGTTCAAACTTCATAGGTTTGAATGTCAGAACAGATAGCTGAGCTTACCTATTCTGATGACTTGCATAAAATTGTACAGCTGCTGTTGGTCAAGCCAAGCAATGATCAACAATTTTTTCCAATCTGCTTCCCCCTGGTAGATTTTATGTAGAGATATCAGCAGATTTCTTGGTTACTTTATGGTCCTCCCGAGGCAGAGCACAGGACCACTGGATCTGTGGACCACAGGCTGCAAAGCACACGGCTGGAAGACAGGTGTACATACCTGATGGCACATCATGAGATCTCTAGAGAAAATGTTTTTTCATTGCCAATTCCTTTGCATACCAAAATTTTACCTCTGTACTCTCTCACTATATCCCCAAATAAAATGACACAAAAAAATAAGTTGCTTGACACATTAGGGCCTTAATTTTGAGAGCTACCCAATAAAAATCAATGGTGATTGATTTTAAATCCCCTTTTGAACTGAAAAATACTATGCTGTAACCATACGATATTAGAATGGATTATTCTGAATTTGAGGGAAACTATATGCAGATTATGAAATATTTAAAATTCTTCCAGTCTTTTTACACAACAATTTTGGAGGTTTTATTTCAAAAAATTCAATGTTTAAACTTCATTGATTTGTGCTTTATGGTGCAACAACATTTGCTTAATTGTTATGTTGCTATTTTCTTTTTTATTTCTACACAATAGCCAAGATTTCTTAACACAATGCTACACTACTTTCCAGAAAGAGAACTACTGCACTTCTCCCAGATGTTCATATCCTAGACTTCAGTAAGCCTGATGTATTCCCTTTGAAAAACACTTTTCACAACAATATATCTACAAAAATATGCATATTATTCATCATGAAAAAGATGACAAAATTGGAGTTATTTAGCTAATGAGAGATTAAAAAATAATAATAATAAAAAAGAACAATACTGAATTACACTATTATTGCTATCCTTGGATTCCATGGGCTGCCTATTCTATACTCACCTAGACAATATCCTACAAAAACCTGATCAAAGTTGGCCTTGTATTGGAGGAGGGGGTGGCACAGAGAAGAACTCCAGAGGTCCCTTCTAGCATTCATTATTCTATATTTCTATGATAGGCAAACCAGGAAAGACCTTTAAAATACTCTTTCTTCATAACTATCAGATCAGTTGCTAAATTTTCCTTTATCAAACTGTAAAGGTACATTTACTGAAGGAAAAGTCACTATAATAATCTATAATAACTTGAATAAGCTTGGGATCTTGTAAGATATGAAACAGAGGCTTATCTTCTTGAATGAAGTCAAAGTAGTCTTAGCTACTGATAGCTAAGAGTATGAGTTAATCCTGAGTATTAAAAACAGTGGACCCCATTTAATCATACCAAGGCTCTTACTGACTTCTGCAGACTTTATAGAAAGAGATGTGAATTTTACTCAAAGCACAATAACTAGTAAGGCATATCTTAAATAACTGAGCCACCTGGCTATGCTGATGGTTAAATATCTTGGGTCTTTATTAGTTCTACATGTCAAATTAATCATATCTTCCTGCCTCAAGAACACTTGTCACTTCCCTTTCTTTTATGCCTTCTTCAGCCTTTCTAGTAAAATCTATTAATTAGTAGTGTAAGATCTTTTCAGAAACAACTAATGTTGTCTGCTTTTATTTTTGTTCTTGGTAACAACACAAACACATCCATAATGGGTCATGATAAAAAATCCTTCTATCTCAGTAACCAGTTTTGAAAACAGTAAAAAGCAGATGTCCAGGGAAGACAATGAGAGTACAAGTAGTGCACAGTGACACTGGATAATCTCCCAGACCGCACCCATGTGGGGATCAAGGACTCCCTGACACAGAGAAGGTTTCTATGTATCTAGAAATATATTATCTACCTTCTATGAAGCTTTTCAGTCTCATCCTGCACTCACATAAACTTGTGGTATCCACAGTGTCCTTTGGCAAGGAGTCCCTCAGTATAATGGTACGTTTTGTAAAGAATCATTAATCATTTACTTATAAAAGGTCATGGCAATGACATTTCTGTTTCTTGATCATTTTGCTTCTTACTCCTGGTAATTCTTAACATATTCATAATTCACAAGTTGAAATCCTGTTGGCACTGTATGCAGCTGCAAAATCCTTGCTCTTTTTAACCCAGGATCACATATATAAGTCTTCAAAAGGTTTTATTTACAGACTACAGTACTGTGCATAATATATTCATGAGGTTGGGTGGGTTGGTTGGTTGGTTTTGTTTGTGTTTTTTTTGTTTGGTTGTTTGTTCGGTTGGTTGGTTGGTTTGGTTTGGTTTTGAATAGTTAGCTTTCAGAGAAAGGAATAAAACTCATTACATTATGCAAATGGATTCCTACCAGAAAATTTAAAGTTCTTTCCTACGATAAGTGAGTTAGAGTACTCCTAACAAAAGAAGCTTTTATTTTCTTTTGTCCTGTGTGTGTCAGGAACAACTTTTCCATAAAAACGTAGTTGCTGGTATAAGACTGCCTTTCATTTAGCCACAACCTTTATTCCCAAGATTGTTTCTTGTTATTTACTTTTCAGCTACCATCTTAAATAAATTATTTTGTTGTCCATATGGTCATTCTAGGACTCTTTAGGACTGTTGTCCTAAGCATTCCCTGCTCAGGGAATCCTTCAGCTCCATGCACTTTCAGTCAGATGAATCCAATCAAGTCAGAGGGTACTTTTTCTGTCTCCGAGAGGACTAGTGGCTCTATTGAGTCAAAATAAATCTCTTTGGAAAGATCTGAGTCAGAATCACAATACTTCGCATGAATTCTAGCTACTGAAAATGAGAACCAGAATCCAGTACTGTTACTTGTGAAAAAAAATAGGATATAGAGGGATCTAAATGAATAAATACAGACTTAATATATACATGGGTGAAAAAATCAAATGAAAAGGAGTGAAATCAATGGGAACAGGGGAACACAGGAGACTGGAACAAACTTTTTGATTATAGCAGAAGATATATACAGGATTTAATAGTTAATTAGAAACCATCAATATTACCTTTCAGTATGAGGAAAGAATATGGAGGAAAAGAAAGAATTTAATAGAATTTAGTGCAAAGGGCAGGGCAGGAAGGAATAATTGACTAAGGAGCGAGATAAATGTATACGTGTAGTAAGAACTGTTCAAAGACTTTAGACAGGGATTTGCATAAAACCCTTAGTTCATTCACTCAGGCACAGTAGGTCTGAGGACTATGAAGATGATGAATCCCACAGCACGTCTGCCTGAATTACTCTGGTGTTGGGATAATTAACTCCTCTGTGTGCTCTGAAGGACAGGCTTTAAAAGTTTCTTCTGGGCATTGAGATGATGTTCTAAAAGTAGCTATTAAAGGCAAGGTCTTAAATTTGCTGATTAACATGAATCTGCCAGGATACAAATAGATGTATCCAAATAGTTCCTTAAGTCCACCTCTACATTTAGAATGTGCTGATGATTGAAGTCACTCTCCATATTTGGAGTACTGCCTACTGTCAAGATCTTCAGACTTTCTTTCTTATTAAACACAATAATCATCATGAACAGATTTACATAGGAAATAAATTCATACATATCTAGATATGCGTATCTAGAAGGAATTAGGAAAAGAAAAATCACTGGAAACCTGTGAAAAGCAAATGTTAGAACAGAAAGAATTAAATCGTGATGATGGCAGCTATCAACCAGACAATTGAATTTATGGCTCCCCAGTAATTCAGAACATACTTTAAGAGAATAGCATGGTTATTAACTGGGGAATTATGGAACCATGAACAATTTAGTGTTTTAGGTTTAATAAAGACTGAACCAAGTAATCTCAATTGCTTTGTTTATGGAGCAGTACAACAAGTGAGTAGAGTAGAACACACATAACTGGATTTCCAGAAAGATTTGGACACTAGAATACTTGGAAATGTAATGCATATTGGCTCGCAAAGGAAGGTAGCTTTGAGAATTGAAAATTCTCATGAAAATGATAAACAGAATAACATCCAGATGATATATAGCTTTGCTAATATCTGGGACTGAAAACTTTTTTTCTTTCTTTCCTTATGATTTAATAATGGCAAAATGAAATTCTCTGATTTCAAGCCAGGTGAGAACAAAGAGGATTTAAAAGGAATTGCAAATGCACAGAAAACAACCTTATGAAAACAATCTCATAGCACTGGAGGCTATGCAAAATGTGAGAGAACATATTTTAATATCTAGTTCAAAGAGAGGTAAAAATAAGCATTGCTGAGATAAACTTAATGGGATCAACTATTCATGCTAGGATGTCACTAAAAAGTGCCTGTAATTCAGAGAAGTTTAACTACATCTTAGAAAAGAAAGAGGGATTTATTATCATATGACTTTGCTATAAGAAAAACTGGAATAAAGTTTTCCTATAGCCAAGCAAATCTATAGAAAATAGAAATTACTCAGAGAGTATTTGCCAGGAGATGGAAAGGGTCAATTAGAGAGGAAAGTTAAAAATAATTAAGTATAGATTGGTTCACATGTGACTGGACTGACAGCATCTAGAAATATTTTGAGATCATAAACAAAAAGTAGAATAGTTATTCAGTATGAGCTCTCATATTAATAGCCTGAAATTAAACATGGAAAAACTGAGGCTGAATATCAGGAAAGCTTCCTGGCAGTGAAACAAACTGGGCTCCCAAGGGAAACAATGGAATCTACATAGTTTTAAACTTTTAAAACTAGACTAGACAATAACACTCAATGTATTTGGGAGAGTATTTTTGCACTGGCAAAAGATATGGCTGCATGACTTGATACTGGTAGGTCATTGCCAACTCTGCTTTCCATAAGTCTGTGAAGATATGCATAACCCTCACAGCTGCAGAGTCAAGAAAATTATCTCTCTCTGTTTTCACAAACATTAGCAAAAATTGGAGATTGTCACACTTCCCAAGAAAAGACCTGACTTTGAAATATTTTTCTTCAGTTGTTCCAATGAAACTCACAAAAACAATTCAACCAATACATAGGGCAGAGCCTGATTTCATGTTTGTTGTGTGCTATGTTTTGCTCATTTATTAAGACAGAATAAAAATGTAAGATTTTTGGTGAAGTGAGATAGCCTATGTCCTGCTGATTTGCTGTACTAGTCTGTAAACTAACTTTGATGCCAAGTAGTACTGTTACATGTTTTGTGAGTTTAATTTGTTGTCGTGGAGACTACAGTTGGTCTATAGGTGTCTTTTTCTCATTTGCAAGCTAAAGAGATATTTTTAATAAAGGCAATGGGAAAATATTTTTACTTTAAAGTTTAACCATCCTGTTAAATATTTCCTCTTAATAATATGCCAAAACTTTTTAAAGCCTCTTGATACTCATTCCTTTCTGCACACATTGTTTTCTTTACAAACAGAACATTTTATGTTTAGTGCCAATTGCTGCTCTTGTTTAACTTTCATATAAACCCGACTGACGTCAGCGAGAATGCACAGGTGTAACTGTCAGCAGAACAGTAACTACAAGTTAGCTGTAATGAACTAAGCAGTACACTGTGTACTAATGTGCCAATAAACATAATGATTATCCGAATTAAGAATGTTCTAACAAGTTGCGTAGTTTATTGATACACCCTTGCAGACCATACTTTCCCAGTTTAGTCTTTGAGTTAACTGCTAAGAAACAAACTTACTTTGTGCTCCTTAAATGAGAAAACCAAAAAATGCCTGGAGCAGAGTTGTTCTGCTGTTATTTATGTCACAAAGAAACAAAAGTGAATGTTCATTTACTAGCTAATCTTTGTAACATGGAAACATTTTGCTTTCCAAAATTAGGTGGCTGAATCAGGGTTAGTTATAAAAACCTCCTGTTTGTTTGAGAAACAAATCTGAACTGGCAAAATATTTGAAGCAATATTCAGTAACTATCATGAAAGAGGATTACAGAAAAAAAAAACCAAATCATGGAACAGGAATATTTATTCCTTAAAAAAAAAAAAATAAAAATAAAGTTTAATAAACAGCTTTTCATTCTGTAGACAATTAGAAGACAGACAGTTATTGCAATGCAGTAATTTTGTACCTTTTAAAACTGTTCTAATGAATTCTGACATTCTGAGATCACATTGCTGATGGAAAAAGTAACAGTGAGAAAGTGCTAATAAATCCAAGGAAAACATGATACTTAGTGAAACAGAAGGTTTGATGGCATTGTTGTTAAGGATGCCTTGTGGCTTTTACAGCTCTGTTTATATTTCCAACACACTATGCAAACTTTCTTCAGATAAAAAAAAAATGCAGTAATGGAACCAGAGGGGAATTGGCTATATTGTGAACAAGTATTCTGTGATACCTCCATTACAGGGTCATGTCCCCTGAACAGCTAAGCAATGTTGGGTTCATCTTCTGGATTTCTTTGGCAGTACAAGGTGCACCTCTCTGCAAAAGGCAGCATAAACTCAGACTGTTATTTAGGGGCGAAAGTAGAATTTAAATGGCACTGGGCCTACTACTGTCCCTAATTTCACTGCCAATTGGCATTATATTCTGTGATGTCAACATAATTAAATACATTATTTAAATGCACATTACTGATGCAGAAGTGATAAAGCATACCTACAGGGAATAATCCTTGAGATTAGTATATTATAGCCTTCACTATTAACAGTACAATGTTTCTATGTGAATTATTGACTATAACAGTGAATCTGCTATACCAGGGCTAAATTTTGCATCATTGCTTTACATAGAACAACCTTCTATCCATTCTGCCATACCTAACTGCATGTTATACCAAATGGTGTTAAAAGTGATTGATATCATACTCTGTTCTTGTCTGTCCACACACTCATTCTAGTTTCTCCAGAAGGGATCTGGCAGGGTGGTTGCAAGGTGAGTCAGTGATGAAAATTAAAAAACAGTCTGCAACCCTAGTAAACAAAGCAGAGACTGGCTTCCCCCAGCTCACCTGCCCAAACAGACTCAACCCTTGGCCACTGCTACATCCTGCTGTGCAAGGCAGGGAAAGAAATGTGCTACAGGGAGGATCTCAATGTAGTTTAGGTGTAGTGGGAAACTTTACTCTCAATAATACTGCAGAGCCTATTTCAGTGGTAGATAAAATGGTCTGTTTCTTACCAAAGCTATCCCTATGGCAGCATGGACCACATTTCTCTGAACATACCATGGCCTGAAGATGGTATGAAGCTCATTCAGCATCCTAGGAATTAACATGTGTGTATACAACAAAGGTCCCATGACTGCTGGGATCAAACCATTGTTTTCTTATTGGGAATTATGTTCCTTTTAAATTCATATGACAGCAAAAACCGAAGAAGCTGGGGGCTGTTTCTGGCTTTTGGGCCACCCAGTCTGATACTAATCATCTTCACCTTTGTCCATTATAACGACTTGTATACATCCACGTAAGTCCGTTTACTTCCCGCAACAGGTCCAAATTACTGTGGTTTTTCCTTCAGTTCTCCTTTACACAAAGACTCGGCAAGAAGACACTGACAAGTTTAGATGCAGTCAGAAAACATATCTTGAAAGGAAATGCACTCTTGGAAAGGCCTACTGCACAAGGTCATGCCCAGCATCAGAATGAGAAAACACTACATCAGCTGAGCAGTCTTTGTGATCTCAGTAGAGGAAAACCTTGACAGTGGATATTTTCAATGCTAATCCTGACATATTTCTTTTCTGTACCTATATTTGCAGAAGGATGGTTTAACTAAATATTTGAGCGTTGAGATGTACTCACATGCAAGACTGCCTCTGTGCATGCTGTAACTTAGATTAGCTATTAAGCCTTTCTGTTGGGGAAAAAAAAAAAGCAACTGAGAAATATAATAGACAAAGTTGTGGCAAACAAGAAGCTGGTGAATGGCTAAACTATAAGGAAGAAAACCAATATTAACAGACTGTACAGAATTTTAATTAAGTAGAGCAATAATGGCTTAAAAGATAAACAGAAAGCTGATAAAAATCAGTGAGATCAAAGTAACAATTTCCACAAATAAATTAATACGATTTGTGGAAGAAAAAAAAAAAAAAACAGCAAAACCAGCTTGTAGTACTGATTTCTCCATAACATGTCTATTTTAATATATGTAGTATCCTAACCAAGTAACAATGACATATGCAGATGGTGTTTTGGAGCATTAGTAAACCTACAAGTAAATCTACCTTTTTATCTATTTTTTTTATCTTTCTCCTCTACCCTGGGAAAATTTCAAAACTGCTGACAGGCCCAGCATGGAAAATCACTACTTAATACAGTTTCCCATGCAACTATTTTCTTACCTGTGCATGCACTAATGATCAAACAGAGTTATTGCCCATATTTCTTTGAAGCGTGTTGCACAGCACTACAGGCACGTTGGTAATGTTATAGGAACTCTGTGCAATCTTTCAAACTTCCACAAGTAAATGTTAGTTTAAATTTAAAAAAAAAAATAAAAAAGAAGAATGCCAGTCCTCAGAAAACATTTTAGGTCAGAAAATATTAACTTTTTACATTTTTTAACGTAATTTTGCTTATAAAGTAGTGAAAGGTAGTTCTTACATTATTTCTTGATTGCATCTTTGGACACAAGCAATGTTTGCAGGGAAGACCTCAATAACAAACTGATCATTGAGCATTTCCTCCATGCTTAAGAAAGAAAAGGAAGCAACAAATAGAGTCTCAGGCACTTTTTCAGGACAATCAATTTTTAGGTCACAACCTCAACAAAAATATGATTTAGAGACAGTGGGCAGATCACACCCCACAACAGTTCATTCTTTTTTTTCCCTTGAGTATTCCTTGAAGGATACCTCAGCAATCAGCAGATTTTAATGAAATGATAATTCTACTAAAATGCTTCTTTGAACATACAAAATTAATGTTTTGTATCCCTTTTTCAGAACATATCAGAATCCTAAAATATTCTAGGCACACTAAAATCTGAATAATAAACACGATATAAAGATGGTGACGAACAGTCCAGGCTGCAAAAGCTTTGTGATTCTTCTTTAAAATATGCAGTTTCATGAAATGATATACATCAGTCTATCAAAACCTTTTTATAGAATGTGGTTTACTATTATTTTACTGGAAGGAAGGAAAATTAAATAATTTTTGAAAATCAAAAAAGAAACATGATCTGAACAAACTGTAGGCTGATCACCAGTTCTACCAGACAGAAAAGAATCCCCAGATTCCAGAACTAAAATGTCTTAAGTTCATATTCCTTTTCTATTATTGGATTTTTTTTAAAAAAGAAATCCAAGTTTCCCTTTTTCATCAGTCAGAAACTGTACTGAAGTAATTTTATAAATAATTCTTTTGTGTCGAGACAGCAAATGAGTGATTAACAGTTGTACTATGGCAGACACATTTTGCACAGATGATTATAGAGAGTTAACGGTCAAGAATAATAAGAGAGAAAAGGTTACAAAAGGAATTTTCCCATGAGCTTTTTGCTCCCTACATGCTATAAACCTTCTCATCTGAGAAAACTCAGATGGCCACATCATACCAAGAATTACCATGCAAAGTGGGGGTAGGATAACTAAGTAGCTTTGCCAAGCAATGACACTGTTCATGCACTTTTGTTCCTTTGATGATGGTACTGCATTCTCATAATAAAACAGATCTCAGCAGTTTTTTTGCAGTCACAAGAGACAGAACAAAGACCTTAACTAAAACAAACACTAACAGCAAAATCAAGTTTCATCTTAAATTCATCTTATTTTTCTGACTCATATACTCCCTGAGAATGCAAGATATTTCATTGTTTAGTGAAAGTCCCTGGATAAACGTAATGTCCTTCTTTCATTTCTCTTTAACAGCAAATTTCGTAATATCCTTTTTGGCAGGATCAGAACAGATTGTGGAAATAATTAATAGCACTGTTTTTTGTTTCACTTTGTTCTATTTATACAAAGGTTTTAAAAAAGTAGAGAAAAAGGGAGGAAAGTTTGCTTCTGCAACACATGTAACTACTGTTTTATGAAAGCTGTATATGTATATTTCTTTTTTTTTTTCTTTTCACATTAATGTAAATAAAACCCAGAATGTGTAAAGGTTTTTGATTTACTTTACTGTGCAGATTCTTACTCAGCTTTATATAGCAGTTATAGTTTTAATTATTTTGACAAATTTGATTTTTTCCCCTGAGCTTCAGATCTGCAGGAAACAGGAATCTCACAGCAAAACTGCTAACTCAAGCACTCTGTAGAACAACGTGACTGTCTTGGAAAGTCCCTTCACATAGCTGTTCTGTAATTTCAAACCCATCCCATTCATCAGCACAGAGGACCTGAAGACAGGTGAAGACAGAGTCCTTTCCTGAGTTGGACAGAATCTCCTGGGGTCTGGGCAAGCAAGCAAAACTAGCAAGCCAATGCTGAGTCTATTACAACTCAAATTTAGTAGAAGGTCATTATATCAATTTGAGATAAAATTTCATTATGTCAGTAAAAGTTACAATGCAAATGAAAGAATATCCACTTTGTCACCTTTCAAGTGCCGGGGAACTGAACAACATCTCTAAAGTAAAATCTGAATTTTCAAATGGAAAGCAATATCTTTTGCCTAGCTTCAGAAATGGCTGTACTGTTTTGACCAAAACCTTCAAATGATTTAAAAAGAAAAAAAGAAAAAAAGAAAAAGAAAAGAAAAGAAACAGCCTGGTAGAGCAAGCATGGAAATTTTCAATGTAGATTTAAGAAGATTATAAATGAATGAAACACATCTTTACAATCAAAGTATTGGGCAACTTTAGCCCAACTGCATTTTGCGATTTCCATTCCTTCTACACTACATTTTTATCTTTACAGTCATTATTTCCCACTTGAATTGTGTTACTGTCCAGAGGCCTGTCCACATGTGATAGTTTATTCTCCTTCTGAAATGCTCACTCTCCCCCATCTCCTGGCACTGTAGCTACTTACTACAGCACATGCTAAAAATACTGCATTAGCACTGAACAGAGCACAGTCATAGTATTTGGTTCCTATTAGGGCAGCAGATGGGACATCACTGGCTGTGACCTCCCATTCAAGGAATGGCATTCATGGGATATAAATTTGTTTAAAGTTAAGATATTTTTCCTTTCCCTTTAAGTATCATTTCCTCATGACTTGTTTTTCTGTGCTATTCCAGCTCATATTCAGATTAACAGTTTGTTTCTGGAAATGCTCTCCAGCCTGTTAAATTTTTATTGTGAAATGTTTTGACTAGAAGACAGAGCACTCGTCTCTAAAGCAGAATAGAGACAGCAGTCTGTATATCCCTTAAATGAGCCAGGGTTTTCCTGTCCACTTTAATCACAGTTAATCACAGCCAGAAATCATTCTAGTTTGCATAACGTTCCATGAATAGTGAAAAGCTACTTAATTATATCTATGGAGTACTTAAAACTCATGGATAAGAAACCATCAAGGAAAAGATAAACAGATAATACTTTAAATATAAGAAACTACTTTTTATACATTTCTTTACTTATTCACTTACCCCATCAAGAAACACTTTGTTTGAGGTCAGATGTTCTCAAAGATTTCCATATTGTGACTCTAACATAGCTAAGAAAAATGTTTCAAGGTGCCTCTCCCAAAAAGAGCAATAAAAAGGGGGGTATTTCTTTTTTTTTTTTTTTTTTTGAGAGGTATTCAAAAGAAAAAGAAAAAAAAAGTCTCTGAAAAGAAGGAACATACATTTTCCTAACCAACTCTACACATAACTCCCAAGTGAGATTATTTATTTCCAGTATGGCTTGATGTTTTATAAATTGAAATATAGCAATAAAAATAATCTATTATTCCCAATAATACATACTCATAAGGCTTAAATTCTAAAGATGTTCTAAAGGTCTCTATGGTTTCTTAATAAAGCTGCTTTACTACCATTACTTATTGTCAAGGACAGAAAGTTTTGTAGGAGTTGCTCAGGGGTAGTCTGTAACAGCTTATTTTGAAAGGAAATGTGGAATAGTCAGAAGGTCCTCACAGAAATGTCCTGTCAGCCTCCTCTGTTATAATGAGTATGGCTCTAACTGAGGTAATCCTAGAAGTCTCTGAGACTAAACAAGGGCTGAGCAAGCCCTCTATATGAATATATTTAATGCTTCGCTTTCTTTTTCGTTTTTTTTCTGTAGGTTCATTCTCTTCACTCATGGTCAACAGGGTACTTATTCCCATACCTAATTCGTGTTTTACCATGTGGCTATCCACATGTTTATAATCAAATATTTCTGAGTAATGCTCTGCCTGGGAACATTTCTTCAACTGCCTAGACTGAAGAAAAGTTTTAAAACCTCAGAGTTCCTATGTTTTCATTCTGAAAGCCTGTTGGTTCTCTTGTATCTGCTTCCTGGCATCTTATATCTGATTTCAGTATTAGATTCTAAAACATTTTTCAGCATCTTGAAAATCATTGTTCTACATTTCATTTTAAGGAAGTATTTTCAAAGAGCCTTAAAGAATGCTTTTTCTTTGCATATTTCCCACCTTTGAAAATCCTTTACTAATCATTCTCACTGCTCAACAGAAAAGTTGGGACCAAATGTCATAAATAAGTCAAATCCTCAGAGCAGAATATGGAAAGAACTGCTAAAAATTAGTAAGTGCATTTTACTCAAAATGAAGTGCACTTTCTAAGCCTGATTCATCGATTTCTAACTATAGCTTTTAATTTTTAGTCTTGGAGATTTATACCTTTTTATGCCTAAAAAACAACTTTATATTCCTACAGCTATAATTTTGTAGGTTTACGCTCAAATTAGGAACACATTTAACTGGAAGCCTTAAATACCAAAACTTCATTGATGAATTTTAAATTCCATGAAATGGACACTCCTTTTGGGCAACCTCTGCTATAAGATTCCAAGGAGGTAAAGTTCTTGTTGCTGAAACTGCATGACAGTAGTCAAGTTTAGTGACCACTTCAGAGAAAAGAGAAAGTAACAATTTTGCCTAACCTTAATTTACACTATTAAGATTGAACAAATTAAAACAAACAAACAAACACCATAAAGTGCTCATTCTACTTTTGACAGCATGTGGATGAACTCCTTTACCTAGCTAGAGGTACAGAGAATTAAATCTAGATTTGTGAAGCTGCAACAATGGGCTTTATACTGTCAGACAGAGGTTTAGGACTGAAGACAGTTTTTCTTACCACTAATCATTGTTTGCATTTTTGCAAAAAGATATGTTAAACACAATGTGTTCCTGTTCAGATCTGATGTTTCACACATGGTCTTTCTTGATGTAATTTGGATATGTCTGGTCAGATACAGTTTTGGTAACACCTGAATGCTCTGGCTTTTCAGAAAAGAAAAAAAAAAGTGTAATTAATAGCCCTTGTAACAGCTGTTTATCACATTGCCAGAAACATTTCCTATGCATCCGTATCACTGATATCATTAATATCTGGTAACTGACATAATTGAGCAGTCTTATCCCATTGGTGTGAATATCAAACTACCTAGCATTTTACCTTACTTTATTAAGCCATGGGATAGTTTTCCATAGGAACTGGTATATAGGTTAGTTAAGTTCATTGAATAAGCCATTAAAATCATACACTACATACAAAAGCATCAGGTTAGTCCTGGTTACCTAGTAAGTCACTTTCCATGTAGGAATACCCAGTTTGCAGGATTCTGTCATTCAGAGAACCCGATCACCAAAAGATTAGTAGTTAAGGCAGTTAGAAATACAACTTTACTTTTCATGTTGCTGAGTTCCCTGCACATGGAGACTGCAGTAATGAAGGAAGGACTTCTTTACAGAAATACCCAGACCAACATGTTCAACATCTTCATTCATCACAGACAGAAAGCACCCTTAGCAAGTTTGCAGACAGTACAAAATTGGGAGTGTTTGATAAGACAGATGGTTGTGCTGCCCTTCAGTGGGAGCTTAAGAAGCTGGAAAAATGGGCAAATATGAATCTCATGAAGTTTATATCATAGGGAAAGGCAAAGACCTTTACCTGGGGATGAATACCCCCATGCACCAGTACAGACTGGAGACCAACTGGCTAGAAAGCAGTTTGACAGGAAAAAAAAAAATGGGAGTCCTGGTGGACAAGTTGAACATCATACAGTGCCGTACACTTATGGTAAAGAAGACCGACAACCTTCTAGGCTGCGTTAGGAGAAGCAAGCATTGGCAGCAGCTTGGAAGTGATCCTTCCTCCCTACTCAGCCATGGTGAGACATACCTGGAGTGTTATGTCCAGTTCTGGGCTCCCCAGTACACAGAGGCATGGACATACTGGAGTGAGTTCAGCAATGGGACACAGAGATGATTAAAGGACTGAAGCACCTGTTGCACAGAGATTGAGAGCCTACCTAAGATATTTCTGACAACATGTTCCCAATTGCCTCTTGATGGTGGAGATCTGACTCTGATATCATTATATGAAAATCCTTAAGCTAAATTATAAAGCTTTATTATTATTTTTTCAGTAAAAACTGTAATCCTTAAAGAACTCTCTCTCACACTGATGAATGACTGATGCTTGTTACAATGGATGTGAGAAAATACTGAATCAGCACAAAGTGCCTTCAGTGATGTTATGTTTACAAGCTGAGCATAATTAATTAAGATCTTAAAATTTCCTCAGGCCCTAATGAAATTAGTCTGTAAAGGGGGTCCAGGAATCCTATGTTGGAGTGTATAGAAAAATTACAGTTGGACTTTTACATATGGAAGAGATTAAAGCTACTGCTGTTCTGACTTTTTGCTCACTGCTTGTAACAGCAGAAAGTCCAGCAGAGGCAAGTAAAGAACTGTTCACGTGAAGGCCCAAACTAATGGCAATCTACTCTCTTGGAGACTGGCAGTAAAGGATCTGCTGCTTGCCAAAGGAATTTGGCCATGTCCAACAATTCTTCATTGATGGGTAAAGCCATCCATCTAGGCACAGATGTGTGCAATACATTCAACACTGTAAGGATTTTCCTGGATTGCTTCCACATAGATGTCAGGCAACTTTTCTCATAAGATCTTGGAAGGATTTGTAATCATCTGGGATAAAAGAGCATGATTAAAGGATGTCTGGCTCGGCTGGTGATGACAAATATACTGGCATCTGCTATTCCTCCTCCTGAAAATTCCCTTCCAAGGGAACCAGATCAGTAACAGTCTGAGCAATAGGAGGAATAAATATATCTTTCATGGTCTTTGTGGTGAAACCTTATGGAGTTTTGAGATACCCCATGGTGGTACCAAAAAGAGGTATCACTTGAGGAGCTGAGGCCCAGGCAGAAGGATCCCTGTAAGGAGGAAATTAAGAATGTCTGGTGTAGGGAACTACAGAGAGACAAGATCCATGTGGTTTGGAGTAGAAAGTCTCTCTGCTGCCTTGAAAATCTGATGAGGAAGAAGAACATTTCTTTTGAAAATGGTACAGCATTGTGATGATATCTAGATCCTTTGGAAGGTGCCAAGAGAGGCACTAAAACTAAAACTAAAACATGGGAGAGTCCAATAACAGTGTGTAACAAATCTCTGTTCTGCGCCACATACTGTTAGAAGGCTGTTTAATAAATAAGTTTAATTAGAATTATCCATTGATAAGTTTTTTTTTAACTAAAAAATTAATTTTAATTGCGATTTTAATTACTAAAACCTGACAAAAAGATTCATATAATTGAAATGATAGTCATTGAGCTAAGTTAAAATGTAGTTATTTAACTCAGTGATAAAGACATTAGCCCATGAGCCATAAAATTGGAATTGGTTTTTTCCTAGTGGATATTTAATACAAAGTGGTAAAATATAAAAAGAAGACACTATGAAGCCAAGCCCAAAATACCTTCTGATCCACAGACTATGTTTTTATTTCAGGTTAAATAGTTCATTTTGAACTAAGTGATATTTGCTTCATTTTGTTTGAGTGACTGAATCTCATAAATCTCACCATTTTTGTTGAGCCCTTAAATAAACAGATACATATACATGTACACATGTATCATAACGGATAAGCAGCCAAACATGAGTTATTTTAGTATTATAGCAAAAAAGAGCAAATTCCAGATTGAGATGCTTAACAAGGGAATCCTAAGTAGACGTAGAAGTGATATACCTCTGCACTTGGTACTGGTGGGATCAGCACTGTAATACTGCAGTCCAACCACATGTTCATAATTCAAGGAAGATTTAGAAATCTGGATATAAAACTGGAGAGAAAAGCAATAAATATAAGTGAATGGATGTTTTACGGTAAAACATCTGGAGTTTAAACTATATAAATAAAAATAGAGCCAATTTAGAATTCCTAGGACAGAATTTACAACATCTCAGAAAGGGACAAATATATATATATATATATATATATATAAGAAAAAAAGTACTGCAATCCAGCAATCCAGCAAGTTTATATAAGTGAGTCAAATGAAGTTTAAATTTGAGAAAATAACACAAGATACCTTAACAATGAAAGCCATTAAGCATTAAAACAATTTACAAAAAGGTGTGGTAGAATTTCTATCACCGATCATTTTACCTTTATGTTTTTCTGGAATATGTAATTTATTTAATAAATGCAACTGAATTTGAAGCAGAGAATTGTTCTGAGTATCTATATGTACACTGCTAAGTGTGAAGGCAATACAGGTTAATACAGTAATCCTTTCTTGGTTTTAAAACCCATTACGTATAAATTAAAACAAGACTAGTATTTAGTTAGAAATAATAAAGAAATGAATATATGATCATTAAGCCATTCCTGTCATTTGTCTGCTTTGTTCACTGCAAATTACTGTATAAAGAATGTTCTGAAATAACTGATTCTTATACTTGGAGCAGTCAACAATCTCTAAAGCCATTTTCCATTTTTTACATTTCCTGCATACTATGAGATTGTAATATTCAGTTTCCTTCTGCAATTTATCATCTGATATTGAAATACTGTATTATGTAAATTATAAAGATAACATTCACAATATTATACAGACTATTTCTCAATTGGTCTTCATGCAGAACAGCATTAATCCTGAAAGATGTATAACTCAGCAGGTGGACTAAGGGTTCTGTAAAGTAACACAATAGAGCTTTAAAATTAAAATAATAGTTTTAACTATTATAATAATTCAATCAACAGTAGTTCTCTATATCACATTTACTCAAACTTCTCATAGAATCATGGAATTGTGGAATATCCTTAGTTGGAAGGGACCCACAAGGACTGTCGAATCCAACTCCTGGCTCCACACAGGACCACCCAAAAACCAGACCATCACTCTGAGAGTGTTGTCCAAATGCTCCTTAAACTCTGGCAGGCCCAGTGCTGTGACCATTGCCCTGGGGAACCTGTCCCAGTGCCCGACGACCCTCTGGGTGCAGAACCTTCCCCTAACACCCAGCCTGACCCTCCCCTGTCCCAGCCCCATGCCGTTCCCTCGGGTCCTGTCGCTGTCCCCAGAGAGCAGAGCTCAGCGCCTGCCCCTCCGCTCCCCTCGTGAGGGAGCTGCAGGCCGCCATGAGGCCTCCCCTCAGCCTCCTCGGCCCTGGACTGAACAAACCCAGTGACTTCAGCTACTCCACATACGTCTTGCTCTCTAGACTCTTCACCATCCTCAAAGCCCTCCTTTGGACAGACTTTTGACTACTTTCCCTTAAACAGAAAAATTTACAATTATGTCCAGGTTGTTTAAATTTTCTTTACATTCTGATTTCTTACAAATACGATTCTTTTTCTGCACATGCAATTTGACCATCATCCCATATACTGCAGAAGTCTTAATGTTTTACTTTTAATTAGTAGAAGAATTGGATTAAAAATAACACTGTGTTTAATCCAAATCAGTGTTGGGTAGGCTGTTCATCTTCTATGGGCTAATACTGTGAAACCCTAACTGTCAAATACAGTGTTTTCTTATGTGCAGTCTCACTGATTTCATTAGACCTCTCATAATGACTACCCATGGGCACAATTATTTGCAGGATCACATCTTTACTTAGTAAAGAAACACCATCAAAGGATAGTCAGGAAAAAATATGGATATAATGAAGTCAATCCCTTTTACCAAACCAGTCTGCAAGATTCTATAAATGCATACTTGGCAGTCTCAGAAGGGCGCTTTGCATGGAAGTTTCAAACATCTGTGCTGCAGCCTAAGTACCACATTAGTGAATCTCTTCAGGATCCATACAACATCTTAGGACAGTGATGATAGCAATCCAATTTATCCAGTCACACTTTGCTCTGTGAATATTCATTATACAAAATCAGGAGAGTTTATTGCATGAGAAAGAAAACTGTTGCTGTAAAAGAGCACTTGTAGAACAGTAGGTGTGCTTTTAAACTTATCTACGCTGGTTATCAGTACCTTGAGCCATTTAAACATGAGGAATTTGTGAGGTACGTTATCCATGCTCTTTGCTTACTGCTTGGATTTTATCTAATTTCATAAAAGAAACTAAACTGGACACTTCTCTAGAGAGTCTTCAGGGTGGTTAATACATTTTGCTTTACCCCTGAATTTTTTCACATCTTATTTACCAGCACAATAGATAAAAATCTTTGTTCAGTGAGTTTGTTCATTGTAAAGCTTACTTGGAGTCCTTTTCTACCTTTAAACAAGAGGTGGTAACTCACGGCTTTTTTGCCCATGTAAGCAGTTCTTTCAGTTCAAGTCAAACTGATTAAATTCAACCTCTTTTGGCAATTACTTAAATTTCTAATTTCTTTGCAGTGAAACGAAAGAGAAGCTGCTGCTAAGATGCTTCCTCTGGGAGCTGACACCTAATAGCTAAAACACAATAAAGACCACACAGTAAAAACATAACTTTTTGACTACAGGCCTGGTTCTCCCTTTTTGCTTATACTCAGTCCTGATCTAGTTTTTCCACCCAATAGGCTATAATTAACATATACCAGTTTGTGATGTGCAATATAATGTATGGTAAGATGTTTGGTCTTGATGTTTGGATGCTGGGAGACAAATTGAGTTTACCTGCTAAATTTACCTGTAGACAGTAGTCACAGAAGTAGGTATTTCACTTGTTATTTCAGATTGTACAGAGGGGAAGAATTAGAGTGTGTGGAAAGCAAAATGATGTCAACACCACTATCTCTTCGTTAGTCTGCATCTAGTAATTCCTGGCCCACAAAACAATCTTGACACTGGGGATATCCACGCTGGTCCTGATAACCAGACTGCATTCCTGCCAAAGAAAACTGGGCAGAAGCATCACCCACTCTGGGATGTCTGCCAAAGAAGTACCTCCATATTTCAGGAAAGCTGCAGGAGAGCATGGTTTAAGTGTGAAATTTACACAAACAAAGGACTTCTTCAACACAGACACATCCAGGACTGAAGAAATCAGCTAAATGGGAAGAATGCAGTTACACCAGCAGCCGCATAAGAAGACTGGCCACTGTGTACTTACATAGCTGTGCTCTACTCTTAGTGCAAGTCCTCTATCCACCAAGATCCCAAATCTGCTATCAAGAGGAGTGATTCCCACTGGTGAGAGAAGAATTCACGCCTCACTCTTCTGCTAGGAGGAGTCTGTGCAAGTCAGTGGTCAAAAACTGTTCTGCCTGGGGCACATGATCAATTTTGTTCTTGCTGCTGCTCATCCATAGTTACTGGTGGCACTGACAGACACAATCCTCATAGCAGCAAAGCGATCAATGGCACAGCAAGAGTGCTAACTCTTACTTCCAGCTGAAGCTAAGGGCCCAAAAGAGATAAACAAATATAAGAAATAAATATAGGGCCTTTGCTAAAAGGTAGCTCTATTAAATGACAACAGGGAGCAAATAATGAAGCAAATTTACAGAAAATTACCAAGATGAGGAAGAACAGAAATTGCCAAAAGCACACAAAGATAATGAAACAAGAACTCAATTTTTTTTAGTAAAATAATATGAAAACATATTATGAAAAAAAATCAGTAAAAAATAACTGAGATTCCCAGAGAGAAACAGATCACATAGTTAATAAAACATTTTAAAGGAGCATACATGTTTTAAAAAGTAATAAAATATAGTCAAAGCTAATTTGTACTAAGCAAATCCTGTCAAACCTCTTTAATTTTCTTCTTTGCTAGACTAACTGGTCTAGTGTGTAAGAAGGAAGTGTTTTTGTAATATAATGACTTAATAAACTCTTTCCTGCTATCCTAATGAGACATTCTCATAAAGAAAGTAAGGAAATATAATTTTGATGAAACTACCTAAAATGAGGATATGTCTGGTTGAATAAACAATTACGAATAGTTCACTGCCACAGAAAGAGCACAATTCAAGTGGTATCATAAGATACCAGCTCAAATCAACTGCATATTCTCTTGGATAGAGACATAAAGCTCGGTGATAAGAGTTTGTGAACATGACCAGAATAGGTGAAGTTGCAAGTACCTAGGAGGTTAGATAAAAGTTTCATTTGAAGAAATTCTTCTTATTACATGAAATAACATTTAATAGAGACAATTGAAAAATGCTATAGAAAGGAGATGGAGACACTTGATGAGGCAGCAGTAACACCGAAAATGATATGGAAATTATCTTGGGAATGATATCATGACTAAGAAGGGATAATAGCATAAAAAAACAAGTCTTGCTGATATAAAAAAGAGTTGCTTCGATTTTGAGACACATTCATTTTTCTCTCAACTAACACCTATATAATTTTTTACTGGAATAATCTGTCCATTTGGAGGAATTATACTTTGAAGAAAGCTGTAGACATACCACAAAGGAAAAGGAAACAATAAAACCCAGACATTAAGGAAAATTCACCTGAAGAGAAATACTGAAGAACTGGATTGGTTTTGTCAAACAAAGAGAAGACTGAAAGCCAGAGAGGTAAACACGCAAAAAAGTTCCTAATAAGAAGCTGATGACAAAGTATTCCTCCATATACTGAGGAGAGAAAGAAGCAATCTTTTCAATAGCTTTGGGCATTTTTTTCCTGCAGATCTCACTGTAGTGCACATACACTGAGAGACCATGCAAGAAAGCTACGTCCTGTCATGGAAGCAGCCAGTAGCAGGATGGAGTTCAGGCTGGGCTAGGAAATACTCTTCTAGATTCCTTAGAAAAGCTTTATGTAGTGTGGTACATTAGGTAACAGAGTCATTAAAGGCGTTTGGTTTTTTTGGTTTTTTGTGGTTTGTTTGTTTGTTTGTTTGTTTGTTTTGTTTTGTTTTTACATTCCAGGAGGGTGGAATGTAGATGGGGAGACCTGGTAACATAACAACAGTACATTTTA